>NW_027227352.1:0-110109 GCF_037783145.1 Equus przewalskii | reverse complement strand
TGTTTCCGGCACGTGTTTCTGGCACATCTGACAGGTGGTTCCGGCATGCCCGAAATGTGATTCCGGTCTGTCCGGTAGGTGGTTCCAGCCTGCACGGCATGTGGTTCCGGTAGGTCTCAGAGGTGGTTGCGCATGCCCAACAGGTGATTCCGGACTGTCCGCCACATGGTTCTGGCACGTCTGAGAGGTGGTTCCGGCATGCCCGGCAGGTCATCCCAGAGAGTCCTCCAAGTGGTTCTGGCATAACACGCAGGTGATTTTGGCGTGTCTGGCAGGTTGTTCCGTTGTGCTTGGCAGGTGGTTCAGGCTTGGCCGGCAGGTGGTTCCAGACTGTCCAGGACGTGTTTCCAGCTTCTCCGGCAGGTGGTTATGGTACGTCTGAGAGGTGGTTCCGCCATGGCTGAAAAGCGATTCCGGACCGTCCCCCAGGTGGTTCTGGCATAGCCAGCAGTTGATATTGGCCTGTCCGGCAGGTGGTTCCAGCGAGTCGAACAGGTGGCTCCGGCGTGCTCGGCAGGTGGTTCCGGTCTGTCCGGTAGGTGATTCCGGCGTGTCCGGCACGTGGTTCTGGTGTGTCTGAGAGCTGGTTCCGGCATGTCCTGCAGATGATTCTGGAGTGTCCGCCAAGTGGTTCTGGCATACCCGGCTGGTGCTTTGGGCATGTCAGGTAGGTGGTTCCGGCGAGTCGAGCAGGTGGCTCCGGCGTGCTCGGCAGGTTGTTCAGACGGGTCTGGCAGGTGTTTTCCGTCTGTTCGGGGTGTGGTTCCAGCATCTCATGCACATGGTTCTGGCACGTCTGAGATGTGGTTCCGGCCGGCCCGACAGGTGTTTCCACAGTGTCCGCCAAGTGGTACTGGCGTAGTTGGCAGGTGATTTTGGCATGACCGGCAGGTGGTTCCAGCAAGCCCGGCAGGTGATTCCGAAGTGTTCCCCAACTGGTTGTGGCGTAGCCGGCAGGTGATTTCTGCGTGTCCGGCAGGTGGTTCTGGCGAGTTGAGCAGGTGGTTCCGTCGTGCTCGGCAGGTGCTTCCGGGATCATTGGCACGTGGTTCTGGCATATCTGAGAGGTGGTTCCGGCATGCCCGGCAGGTGATTCCGGAGTGTTCGCCAAGTGTTTCCGGCGTAGCCGGCAGGTGAGTTTGCATGTCCAGCGGTCTTTCCGGCGGGTCGAGCCGGTGGTTCGGGCGTGTCCTGCAGGTGGTTCCGGTCTGTCCGGCAGGTGGTTCTGTGGTGTCCGGCACGAGGTTCAGTCTGAGAGGCTGTGCCGGCATGCCCCTCACGTGATTCCGGCTTGTCCCCGAAGTGGTGCTGGTGTAGCGGGCAGGTGATTTTGGCGTGTCCGGCAGGTGGTTCAGGCGAGTTGAGCAGGTGGTTGCGACGTGCTCGGCAGGTGCTTCCGGCGTCTCCGGCACGTGTTTCTGGCACATCTGACTGGTGGTTCCGGCATGCCCGAAAGTTGATTCCGGTCTGTCCGGTAGGTGGTTCCGGCGTGCACGGCACGTGGCTCTGGTACGTCTCAGAGGTGGTTGCGTATGCCCAACAGGTGATTCCGGACTGTCCGCCACGTGCTTCTGGTACGTCTGAGAGGTGGTTCCAACATGCCCGGCAGGTCATTTCGGAGAGTCGTCCAAGTGGTTCTGGCGTAGCCCGCAGGTGATTTTGGCGTGTCCGGCAGTTGGTTCCGCCGTGCTCGGCAGGTGGTTCAGGCATGGCCGTCACGTGGTTCCAGTCTTTCCAGGACGTGTTTCCAGCTTCTCCGGCAGGTGGTGCTGGTACGTCTGAGAGGTGGTTCCACCAAGGCTGGCAGGTGATCACGGACTGTCCCCCAGGTGGTTCTGGCATAGCCAGCAGTTGATATTGGCCTGTCCGGCAGGTGGTTCCAGCGAGTGGAACAGGTGGCTCCGGCGTTCTTGGCAGGTGGTTCCGGTCTGTCCGGTAGGTGTTTCCGGAGTGTCTGGCACGTGCTTCCGGCACGTCTGAGAGCTGGTTCTGGCATGCGCGGCAGGTGATTCCGTAGTGTCCGCCAGGTGGTTCTGGCGTACCCGGCAGGTGATTTTGGCGTGTCCGGCAGGTGTTTCTGGCGAGTCTAGCAGGTGGCTCCGGCATGCTCGGCAGGTGCTTCCGGCGTCTCCGGCACTTGGTTCTGGTGTGTCTGAGAGCTGGTTCCGGCATGTCCGGCAGATGATTCCGGAGTGTCCGCCACGTGGTTCTGGCATACCCAGCAGGTGATTTTGGCGTGTCAGGGAGGTGGTACCGGTGAGTCAAGCAGTTGGTTCCGGCGTGCTCAGCAGGTGGTTCAGGGGGTTCTGGCAGGTTGTATCCCTCTGTTCGGGGTGTGGTTCCAGCATCTCATGAACACGTTTCTGGCACGTCTGAGATGTGGTTCCAGCCTGCCCGACAGGTGTTTCCGCAGTGTCCGCCAAGCGGTTCTGGCGTAGTTGGCAGGTGATTTTGGCATGACTGGCAGGTGGTTCCAGCAAGCCTGGCAGGTGATTCCAAAGTGTTCACCAACTGGTTGTGGCGTAGCCGGCAGGTGATTTTTGCGTGATCGGCAGGTGGTTCTGGCGAGTCGAGCAGGTGGTTCCGGCGTGCTCGGCTGGTGCTTCCGGGGTCATTGGCACGGGGTTCTGGCATGTCTGAGAGGTGGTTCCTGCATGCCCGGCAAGTGATTCCGGAGTGTTCGCCAAGTGGTTCTGGCATAGTCGGCAGGTGATTTTGGCATGTCCGGCAGGTGGTTCAGGCGAGTTGAGCAGGTGGTTGCGACGTGCTTGGCAGGTGCTTCCGGCGTCTCCGGCACGTGTTTCTGGCACATCTGACAGGTGGTTCCGGCATGCCCGAAAGGTGATTCCAGTCTGTCCGGTAGGTGGTTTCAGCCTGCACGGCATGTGGTTCTGGTACGTCTCAGAGGTGGTTGCGCATGCCCACCAGGTGATTCCGGACTGTCCGCCACATGGTTCTGGCACCTCTGAGAGGTGGTTCCGGCATGCCCGGCAGGTCATCCCAGAGAGTCCTCCAAGTGATTCTGGCATAACACGCAGGTGATTTTGGCGTGTCTGGCAGGTTGTTCCGTTGTGCTTGGAAGGTGGTTCAGGCTTGGCCGGCAGGTGGTTCCAGACTGTCCAGGACGTGTTTCCAGCTTCTCCGGCAGGTGGTTCTGGTGCGTCTGAGAGGTGGTTCCGCCATGGCTGAAAAGCGAATCCGGACCGTCCCCCAGGTGGTTCTGGCATAGCCAGCAGTTGATATTGGCCTGTCTGGCAGGTGGTTCCAGCGAGTCGAACAGGTGGCTCCGGCGTGCTCAGCAGATGGTTCCGGTCTGTCCACTAGGTGATTCCGGCGTGTCCAGCACGTGCTTCCGGCACGTCTGAGAGGTGGTTCCGGCATGCGCAACAGGTGATTTCGGAGTGTCCGCCAGGTGGTTCTGGCGTACCCGGCAGGTGATTTTGGCGTGTCCGGCAGGTGTTTCTGGCGAGTCGAGCACGGGGCTGCGGCATGCTCGGCAGGTGCTTCCGGCGTCTCCGGCACATGGTTCTGGTGTGTCTGAGAACTGGTTCCGTCATGTCTGGCAGATGATTCCGGAGTGTCCGCCAAGTGGTTCTGGCATACCCGGCTGGTGATTTGGGCATGTCAGGTAGGTGGTTCCGGCGAGTCGAGCAGGTTGCTCCGGAGTGCTCGGCAGGTTGTTCAGACGGGTCTGGCAGGTGTTTTCCGTCTGTTCGGGGTGTGGTTCCAGCATCTCATGCACATGGTTCTGGCACGTCTGAGATGTGGTTCCGGCCGGCCCGACAGGTGTTTCCACAGTGTCCGCCAAGTGGTACTGGCGTAGTTGGCAGGTGATTTTGGCATGACCGGCAGGTGGTTCCAGCAAGCCCGGCAGGTGATTCCGAAGTGTTCCCCAACTGGTTGTGGCGTAGCCGGCAGGTGATTTTTGCGTGTCCGGCAGGTGGTTCTGGCGAGTCGAGCAGGTGGTTCCGGCGTGCTCGGCAGGTGCTTCCGGGGTCATTGGCACGTGGTTCTGGCATATCTGAGAGGTGGTTCCGGCATGCCCGGCAGGTGATTCCGGAGTGTTCGCCAAGTGTTTCCGGCGTAGCCGGCAGGTGATTTTGCATGTCCAGCGGTCGTTCCGGCGGGTCGAGCCGGTGGTTCCGGCGTGTCCGGCAGGTGGTTCCGGTCTGTCCGGCAGGTGGTTGTGTGGTGTCCAGCACGAGGTTCAGTCTGAGAGGCTGTGCCGGCATGCCCCTCACGTGATTCCGGCTTGTCCCCGAAGTGGTGCTGGTGTAGCGGGCAGGTGATTTTGGCGTGTCCGGCAGGTGGTTCAGGCGAGTTGAGCAGGTGGTTGCGACGTGCTCGGCAGGTGCTTCCGGCGTCTCCGGCACGTGTTTCTGGCACATCTGACTGGTGGTTCCGGCATGCCCAAAAGTTGATTCCGGTCTGTCCGGTAGGTGGTTCCGGCGTGCACGGCACGTGGTTCTCGTACGTGTCAGAGGTGGTTGCGTATGCCCAACGGGTGATTCCGGACTGTCCGCCACGTGCTTCTGGCACGTCTGAGAGGTGGTTCCAACATGCCCGGCAGGTCATTTCGGAGAGTCGTCCAAGTGGTTCTGGCGTAGCCCGCAGGTGATTTTGGCGTGTCCGGCAGGTGGTTCCGCCGTGCTCGGCAGGTGGTTCAGGCATGGCTGTCACGTGGTTCCAGTCTGTCCAGGACGTGTTTCCAGCTTCTCCGGCAGGTGGTTCTGGTACGTCTGAGAGGTGGTTCCGCCATGGCTGGCAGGTGATCCCGGACTGTCCCCCAGGTGGTTCTGGCATAGCCAGCAGTTGATATTGGCCTGTCCGGCAGGTGGTTCCAGCGAGTCGAACAGATGGCTCCGGCGTGCTCGGCAGGTGGTTCCGGTCTGTCCGGTAGGTGATTCCGGCGTGTCCGGCACGTCTGAGAGGTGGTTCCGGCATGCGCGGCTGGTGATTCCGTAGTGTCCGCCAGGTGGTTCTGGCATACCCGGCAGGTGATTTTGGCGTGTCCGGCAGGTGTTTCTGGCGAGTCGAGCAGGTGGCTCCGGCATGCTCGGCAGGTGCTTCCGGCGTCTCCGGCACTTGGTTCTGGTGTGTCTGAGAGCTGGTTCCGGCATGTCCGGCAGATGATTCCGGAGTGTCCGCCAAGTGGTTCTGGCATACCCAGCAGGTGATTTTGGCGTGTCAGGGAGGTGGTACCGGTGAGTCGAGCAGGTGGTTCCGGCGTGCTCAGCAGGTGTTTCAGGCGGTTCTGGCAGGTGGTATCCGTCTGTTCGGGGTGTGGTTCCAGCATCTCATGAACACGTACTGGCACGTCTGAGATGTGGTTCCAGCCGGCCCGACAGGTGTTTCCGCAGTGTCCGCCAAGCGGTTCTGGCGTTGTTGGCAGGTGATTTTGGCATGACTGGCAGGTGGTTCCAGCAAGCCTGGCAGGTGATTCCAAAGTGTTCACCAACTGGTTGTGGTGTAGCCGGCAGGTGATTTTTGCGTGATCGGCAGGTGGTTCTGGCGAGTCGAGCAGGTGGTTCCGGCGTGCTCGGCTGGTGCTTCCGGGGTCATTGGCACGGGGTTCTGGCATGTCTGAGAGGTGGTTCCTGCATGCCCGGCAAGTGATTCCGGAGTGTTCGCCAAGTGGTTCTGGCATAGTCGGCAGGTGATTTTGGCATGTCCGGCAGGTGGTTCAGGCGAGTTGAGCAGGTGGTTCCAACGTGCTTGGCAGGTGCTTCCGGCGTCTCCGGCACGTGTTTCTGGCACATCTGACAGGTGGTTCCGGCATGCCCGAAAGGTGATTCCGGTCTGTCCGGTAGGTGGTTCCAGCCTGCATGGCATGTGGTTCTGGTACGTCTCAGAGGTGGGTGCGCATGCCCAACAGGTGATTCCGGACTGTCCGCCACGTGCTTCTGGCACGTCTGAGAGGTGGTTCTAACATGCCCGGCAGGTCATTTCGGACAGTCGTCCAAGTGGTTCTGGCATAGCCCGCAGGTGATTTTGGCGTGTCCGGCAGGTGGTTCCGCCGTGCTCGGCAGGTGGTTCAGGCATGGCCGTCACGTGGTTCCAGTCTGTCCAGGACGTGTTTCCAGCTTCTCCGGCAGGTGGTTCTGGTACGTCTGAGAGGTGGTTCCGCCATGGCTGGCAGGTGATCCCGGACTGTCCCCCAGGTGGTTCTGGCATAGCCAGCAGTTGATATTGGCCTGTCCGGCAGGTGGTTCCAGCGAGTCGAACAGGTGGCTCCGGCGTTCTTGGCAGGTGGTTCCGGTCTGTCCGGTAGGTGTTTCCGGCGTGTCTGGCACGTGCTTCCGGCACGTCTGAGAGGTGGTTCCGTCATGCGCGACAGGTGATTCCGGAGTGTCCGCCAGGTGGTTCTGGCGTACCCGGCAGGTGATTTTGGCGTGTCCGGCAGGTGTTTCTGGCGAGTCGAGCAGGTGGCTCCGGCATGCTCGGCAGGTGCTTCCGGCGTCTCCGGCACTTGGTTCTGGTGTGTCTGAGAGCTGGTTCCGGCATGTCCGGCAGATGATTCCGGAGTGTCCGCTAAGTGGTTCTGGCATACCCAGCAGGTGATTTTGGCATGTCCGGCAGGTGGTTCAGGCGAGTTGAGCAGGTGGTTCCAACGTGCTTGGCAGGTGCTTGCGGCGTCTCCGGCATGTGTTTCTGGCACATCTGACAGGTGGTTCCGGCATGCCCGAAAGGTGATTCCGGTCTGTCCGGTAGGTGGTTCCAGCCGGCACGGCATGTGGTTCTTGTACGTCTCAGAGGTGGTTGCGCATGCCCAACAGGTGATTCCGGACTGTCCGCCACATGGTTCTGGCACGTCTGAGAGGTGGTTCCGGCATGCCCGGCAGGTCATCCCAGAGAGTCCTCCAAGTGGTTCTGGCATAACACGCAGGTGATTTTGGCGTGTCTGGCAGGTTGTTCCGTTGTGCTTGGCAGGTGGTTCAGGCTTGGCCGGCAGGTGGTTCCAGACTGTCCAGGACGTGTTTCCAGCTTCTCCGGCAGGTGGTCCTGGTACGTCCGAGAGGTGGTTCCGCCATGGCTGGCAGGTGATTCCGGACCGTCCCCCAGGTGGTTCTGGCATAGCCAGCAGTTGATATTGGCCTGTCCGGCAGGTGGTTCCAGCGAGTCAAACAGGTGGCTCCGGCGTGCTCGGCAGGTGGTTCCGGTCTGTCTGGTAGGTGATTCCGGCGTGTCTGGCACGTGCTTCCGGCGCGTCTGAGAGGTTGTTCCGGCATGCGCGACAGGTGGTTTCGGAGTGTCCGCCAGGTGGTTCTGGCATACCCGGCTGGTGATTTGGGCATGTCAGGTAGGTGGCTCCGGCTTGCTCGGCAGGTTGTTCAGACGGGTCTGGCAGGTGTTTTCGGTCTGTTCGGGGTGTGGTTCCAGCATCTCATGCACATGGTTCTGGCACGTCTGAGATGTGGTTCCGGCCGGCCCGACAGGTGTTTCCACAGTGTCTGCCAAGTGGTACTGGCGTAGTTGGCAGGTGATTTTGGCATGACTGGCAGGTGGTTCCAGCAAGCCTGGCAGGTGATTCCAAAGTGTTCACCAACTGGTTGTGGCGTAGCCGGCAGGTGATTTTTGCGTGATCGGCAGGTGGTTCTGGCGAGTCGAGCAGGTGGTTCCGGCGTGCTCGGCTGGTGCTTCCTGGGTCATTGGCACGGGGTTCTGGCATGTCTGAGAGGTGGTTCCTGCATGCCCGGCAAGTGATTCCGGAGTGTTCGCCAAGTGGTTCTGGCATAGTCGGCAGGTGATTTTGGCATGTCCGGCAGGTGGTTCAGGCGAGTTGAGCAGGTGGTTCCAACGTGCTTGGCAGGTGCTTCCGGCGTCTCCGGCACGTGTTTCTGGCACATCTGACAGGTGGTTCCGGCATGCCCGAAAGGTGATTCCGGTCTGTCCGGTAGGTGGTTTCAGCCTGCATGGCATGTGGTTCTGGTACGTCTCAGAGGTGGTTGCGCATGCCCAACAGGTTATTCCGGACTGTCTGCCACATGGTTCTGGCACGTCTGAGAGGTGGTTCCGGCATGCCCGGCAGGTCATCCCAGAGAGTCCTCCAAGTGGTTCTGGCGTAGCCCGCAGGTGGTTCCGCCGTGCTCGGCAGGTGGTTCAGGCATGGCCGTCACGTGGTTCCAGTCTGTCCAGGACGTGTTTCCAGCTTCTCCGGCAGGTGGTTCTGGTACGTCTGAGAGGTGGTTCCGCCATGGCTGGCAGGTGATTCCGGACCGTGCCCCAGGTGCTTCTGGCATAGCCAGCAGTTGATATTGGCCTGTCCGGCAGGTGGTTCCAGCGAGTCGAACAGGTGGCTCCGGTGTTCTTGGCAGGTGGTTCTGGTCTGTCCGGTAGGTGTTTCCGGCGTGTCTGGCACGTGCTTCCGGCACGTCTGAGAGGTGGTTCCGTCATGCGCGACAGGTGATTCCGGAGTGTCCGCCAGGTGGTTCTGGCGTACCCGGCAGGTGATTTTGGCGTGTCCGGCAGGTGTTTCTGGCGAGTCGAGCAGGTGGCTCCGGCATGCTCGGCAGGTGCTTCCGGCGTCTCCGGCACTTGGTTCTGGTGTGTCTGAGAGCTGGTTCCGGCATGTCCGGCAGATGATTCCGGAGTGTCCGCCAAGTGGTTCTGGCATACCCAGCAGGTGATTGTGGCGTGTCAGGGAGGTGGTACCGGTGAGTCAAGCAGGTGGTTCCGGCGTGCTCAGCAGGTGGTTGAGGCGGTTCTGGCAGGTGGTATCCCTCTGTTCGGGTTGTGGTTCCAGCATCTCATGAACACGTTTCTGGCACGTCTGAGATGTGGTTCCAGCCGGGCCGACAGGTGTTTCCACAGTGTCTGCCAAGTGGTACTGGCGTAGTTGGCAGGTGATTTTGGCATGACCGGCAGGTGGTTCCAGCAAGCCCGGCAGGTGATTCCGAAGTGTTCCCCAACTGGTTGTGGCGTTGCCGGCAGGTGATTTCTGCGTGTCCGGCAGGTGGTTCAGGCGATTCGAGCAAGTGGTTCCGGCTTGCTCGGCAGGTGCTTCCGGGGTCATTTATCACCTGGTTCTGGCATATGTGAGAGGTGGTTCCGGCATGCCCGGCAGGTGATTCCGGAGTGTTCGCCAAGTGTTTCCGGCGTAGCCGGCAGGTGATTTTGCATGTCCAGCGGTCGTTCCGGCGGGTCGAGCCGGTGGTTCCGGCGTGTCCGGCAGGTGGTTCCGGTCTGTCCGGCAGGTGGTTCTGTGGTGTCCGGCACGAGGTTCAGTCTGAGAGGCTGTGCCGGCATGCCCCTCACGTGATTCTGGCTTGTCCCCGAAGTGGTGCTGGTGTAGCGGGCAGGTGATTTTGGCGTGTCCGGCAGGTGGTTCAGGCGAGTTGAGCAGGTGGTTGCGACGTGCTCGGCAGGTGCTTCCGGCGTCTCCGGCACGTGTTTCTGGCACATCTGACAGGTGATTCCGGCATGCCCGAAAGGTGATTCCGGTCTGTCCGGTAGGTGGTTCCAGCCTGCATGGCATGTGGTTCTGGTACGTCTCAGAGGTGGTTGCGCATGCCCAACAGGTGATTCCGGACTGTCCGCCACATGGTTCTGGCACGTCTGAGAGGTGGTTCCGGCATGCCCGGCAGGTCATCCCAGAGAGTCCTCCAAGTGGTTCTGGCGTAGCCCGCAGGTGGTTCCGCCGTGCTCGGCAGGTGGTTCAGGCATGGCCGTCACGTGGTTCCAGTCTGTCCAGGACGTGTTTCCAGCTTCTCCGGCAGGTGGTTCTGGTACGTCTGAGAGGTGGTTCCGCCATGGCTGGCAGGTGATTCCGGACCGTCCCCCAGGTGGTTCTGGCATAGCCAGCAGTTGATATTGGCCTGTCCGGCAGGTGGTTCCAGCGAGTCGAACAGGTGGCTCCGGCATGCTCGGCAGGTGGTTCCGGTCTGTCCGGTAGGTGATTCCGGCGTGTCCGGCACGTGCTTCCGGCACGTCTGAGAGGTGGTTCCGGCATGCGCGACAGGTGATTTCGGAGTGTCCGCCAGGTGGTTCTGGCGTACCCGGCAGGTGATTTTGGCGTGTCCGGCAGGTGTTTCTGGCGAGTCGAGCAGTTGGCTCCGGCATGCTCTGCAGGTGCTTCCGGCGTCTCCGGCACGTGGTTCTGGTGTGTCTGAGAGCTGGTTCCGGCATGTCCGGCAGATGATTCCGGAGTGTCCGCCAAGTGGTTCTGGCGTACCCGGCTGGTAATTTGGGTATGTCAGGTAGGTGGCTCCGGCGTGCTCGGCAGGTTGTTCAGACGGGTCTGGCAGGTGTTTTCCGTCTGTTCGGGGTGTGGTTCCAGCATCTCATGCACATGGTTCTGGCACGTCTGAGATGTGGTTCCGGCCGGCCCGACAGGTGTTTCCACAGTGTCCGCCAAGTGGTACTGGCGTAGTTGGCAGGTGATTTTGGCATGACCGGCAGGTGGTTCCAGCAAGCCCGGCAGGTGATTCCGAAGTGTTCCCCAACTGGTTGTGGCGAGCCGGCAGGTGATTTTTGCGTGTCCGGCAGGTGGTTCTGGCGAGTCGAGCAGGTGGTTCCGGCGTGCTCGGCAGGTGCTTCCGGGGTCATTGGCACGTGGTTCTGGCATATCTGAGAGGTGGTTCCGGCATGCCCGGCAGGTGATTCCGGAGTGTTCGCCAAGTATTTCCGGCGTAGCCGGCAGCTGATTTTGCATGTCCAGCGGTCGTTCCGGCGGGTCGAGCCTGTGGTTCCGGCGTGTCCGGCAGGTGGTTCCGGTCTGTCCGGCAGGTGGTTCTGTGGTGTCCGGCACGAGGTTCAGTCTGAGAGGCTGTGCCGGCATGCCCCTCACGTGATTCCGGCTTGTCCCCGAAGTGGTGCTGGTGTAGCGGGCAGGTGATTTTGGCGTGTCCGGCAGGTGGTTCAGGCGAGTTGAGCAGGTGGTTGCGACGTGCTCGGCAGGTGCTGCCGGCGTCTCCGGCACGTGTTTCTGGCACATCTGACTGGTGGTTCCGGCATGCCCAAAAGTTGATTCCGGTCTGTCCGGTAGGTGGTTCCGGCGTGCACGGCACGTGGTTCTGGTACGTCTCAGAGGTGGTTGCGTATGCCCAACAGGTGATTCCGGACTGTCCGCCACGTGCTTCTGGCACGTCTGAGAGGTGGTTCCAACATGCCCGGCATGTCATTACGGAGAGTCGTCCAAGTGGTTCTGGCGTAGCCCGCAGGTGATTTTGGCGTGTCCGGCAGGTGGTTCCGCCGTGCTCGGCAGGTGGTTCAGGCATGGCCGTCACGTGGTTCCAGTCTGTCCAGGACGTGTTTCCAGCTTCTCCGGCAGGTGGTTCTGCTACGTCTGAGAGGTGGTTCCGCCATGGCTGGCAGGTGATCCCGGACTGTCCCCCAGGTGGTTCTGGCATAGCCAGCAGTTGATATTGGCCTGTCCGGCAGGTGGTTCCAGCGAGTCGAACAGGTGGCTCCGGCGTTCTTGGCAGGTGGTTCCGGTCTGTCCGGTAGGTGTTTCCGGCGTGTCTGGCACGTGCTTCCGGCACGTCTGAGAGGTGGTTCCGTCATGCGCGGCAGGTGATTCCGGAGTGTCCGCCTGGTGGTTCTGGCGTACCCGGCAGGTGATTTTGGCATGACCGGCAGGTGGTTCCAGCAAGCCCGGCAGGTGATTCCGAAGTGTTCCCCAACTGGTTGTGGCGTAGCCGCCAGGTGATTTCTGCGTGTCCGGCAGGTGGTTCTGGCGAGTCGAGCAGGTGGCTCCGCCGTGCTCGGCATGTGATTCCGGTATCATTGGCACGTGGTTCTCGCATATCTGAGAGGTGGTTCCGGCGTGTCCGGCAGGTGGTTCGGTTCTGTCCGGCAGGTGGTTCTGTGGTGTCCGGCACGAGGTTCAGTTTGAGACTCTGTGCCGGCATGCCCCTCACGTGATTCCGGCTTGTCCCCGAAGTGGTGCTGGTGTAGCGGGCAGGTGATTTTGGCGTGTCCGGCAGGTGGTTCAGGCGAGTCGAGCAGGTGGTTCTGGCGTGCTCGGCTGGTGCTTCCGGGGTCATTGGCACGGGGTTCTGGCATGTCTGAGAGCTGGTTCCGGCATGTCCGGCAGATGATTCCGGAGTGTCCGCCAAGTGGTTGTGGCATACCCAGGAGGTGATTTTGGCGTGTCAGGGAGGTGGTACCGGTGAGTCGAGCAGGTGGTTCCGGCGTGCTCAGCAGGTGGTTCAGGCGGTTCTGGCAGGTGGTATCCGTCTGTTCGGGGTGTGGTTCCAGCATCTCATGAACACGTTTCTGGCACGTCTGAGATGTGGTTCCAGCCGGCCCGACAGGTGTTTCCGCAGTGTCCGCCAAGCGGTTCTGGCGTTGTTGGCAGGTGATTTTGGCATGACTGGCAGGTGGTTCCAGCAAGCCTGGCAGGTGATTCCAAAGTGTTCACCAACTGGTTGTGGTGTAGCCGGCAGGTGATTTTTGCGTGATCGGCAGGTGGTTCTGGCGAGTCGAGCAGGTGGTTCCGGCGTGCTCGGCTGGTGCTTCCGGGGTCATTGGCACGGGGTTCTGCCATGTCTGAGAGGTGGTTCCTGCATGCCCGGCAAGTGATTCCGGAGTGTTCGCCAAGTGGTTCTGGCATAGTCGGCAGGTGATTTTGGCATGTCCGGCAGGTGGTTCAGGCGAGTTGAGCAGGTGGTTCCAACGAGATTGGCAGGTGCTTCCGGCGTCTCCGGCACGTGTTTCTGGCACATCTGACAGGTGGTTCCGGCATGCCCGAAAGGTGATTCCGGTCTGTCCGGTAGGTGGTTCCAGCCTGCATGGCATGTGGTTCTGGTACGTCTCAGAGGTGGTTGCGCATGCCCAACAGGTGATTCCGGACTGTCTGCCACATGGTTCTGGCACGTCTGAGAGGTGGTTCCGGCATGCCCGGCAGGTCATCACAGAGAGTCCTCCAAGTGGTTCTGGCGTAGCCCGCAGGTGGTTCCGCCGTGCTCGGCAGGTGGTTCAGGCATGGCCGTCACGTGGTTCCAGTCTGTCCAGGACGTGTTTCCAGCTTCTCCGGCAGGTGGTTCTGGTACGTCTGAGAGGTGGTTCCGCCATGGCTGGCAGGTGATTCCGGACCGTCCCCCAGGTGGTTCTGGCATAGCCAGCAGTTGATATTGGCCTGTCCGGCAGGTGGTTACAGTGAGTCGAACAGGTGGCTCCGGCATGCTCGGCAGGTGGTTCCGGTCTGTCCGGTAGGTGATTCCGGCGTGTCCGGCACGTGCTTCCGGCACGTCTGAGAGATGGTTTCGGAATGCGCGACAGGTGATTTTGGAGTGTCCGCCAGGTGGTTCTGGCGTACCCGGCAGGTGATTTTGGCGTGTCCGGCAGGTGTTTCTGGCGAGTCGAGCAGGTGGCTCCGGCATGCACGGCAGGTGCTTCCGGCGTCACCGGCACGTGGTTCTGGTGTGTCTGAGAGCTGGTTCCGGCATGTCCGGCAGATGATTCCGGAGTGTCCGCCAAGTGGTTCTGGCGTATCCGGCTGGTGATTTGGGCATGTCAGTTAGGTGGCTCCGGCGTGCTCGGCAGGTTGTTCAGACGGGTCTGGCAGGTGTTTTCCGTCTGTTCGGGGTGTGGTTCCAGCATCTCATGCACATGGTTCTGGCACGTCTGAGATGTGGTTCCGGCCGGCCCGACAGGTGTTTCCACAGTGTCCGCCAAGTGGTACTGGCGTAGTTGGCAGGTGATTTTGGCATGACCGGCAGGTGGTTCCAGCAAGCCCGGCAGGTGATTCCGAAGTGTTCCCCAACTGGTTGTGGCGAGCCGGCAGGTGATTTTTGCGTGTCCGGCAGGTGGTTCTGGCGAGTCGAGCAGGTGGTTCCGGCGTGCTCGGCAGGTGCTTCCGGGGTCATTGGCACGTGGTTCTGGCTATCTGAGAGGTGGTTCCGGCATGCCCGGCAGGTGATTCCGGAGTGTTCGCCAAGTGTTTCCGGCGTAGCCGGCAGGTGATTTTGCATGTCCAGCGGTCGTTCCGGCTGGTAGAGCCGGTGGTTCCGGCGTGTCCGGCAGGTGGTTCCGGTCTGTCCGGCAGGTGATTCTGTGGTGTCCGGCACGAGGTTCAGTCTGAGAGGCTGTGCCGGCATGCCCCTCACGTGATTCCGGCTTGTCCCCGAAGTGGTGCTGGTGTAGCGGGCAGGTGATTTTGGCGTGTCCGGCAGGTGGTTCAGGCGAGTTGAGCAGGTGGTTGCGACGTGCTCGGCAGGTGCTTCCGGCGTCTCCGGCACGTGTTTCTGGCACATCTGACTGGTGGTTCCGGCATGCCCAAAAGTTGATTCCGGTCTGTCCGGTAGGTGGTTCCGGCGTGCACGGCACGTGGTTCTGGTACGTCTCAGAGGTGGTTGCGTATGCCCAACAGGTGATTCCGGACTGTCCGCCACGTGCTTCTGGCACGTCTGAGAGGTGGTTCTAACATGCCCGGCATGTCATTTCGGAGAGTCGTCCAAGTGGTTCTGGCGTAGCCCGCAGGTGATTTTGGCGTGTCCGGCAGGTGGTTCCGCCGTGCTCGGCAGGTGGTTCAGGCATGGCCGTCACGTGGTTCCAGTCTGTGCAGGACGTGTTTCCAGCTTCTGCGGCAGGTGGTTCTGCTACGTCTGAGAGGTGGTTCCGCCATGGCTGGCAGGTGATCCCGGACTGTCCCCCAGGTGGTTCTGGCATAGCCAGCAGTTGATATTGGCCTGTCCGGCAGGTGGTTCCAGCGAGTCGAACAGGTGGCTCCGGCGTTCTTGGCAGGTGGTTCCGGTCTGTCCGGTAGGTGTTTCCGGCGTGTCTGGCACGTGCTTCCGGCACGTCTGAGAGGTGGTTCCGTCATGCGCGGCAGGTGATTCCGGAGTGTCCGCCTGGTGGTTCTGGCGTACCCGGCAGGTGATTTTGGCATGACCGGCAGGTGGTTCCAGCAAGCCCGGCAGGTGATTCCGAAGTGTTCCCCAACTGGTTGTGGCGTAGCCGCCAGGTGATTTCTGCGTGTCCGGCAGGTGGTTCTGGCGAGTCGAGCAGGTGGCTCCGCCGTGCTCGGCATGTGATTCCGGTATCATTGGCACGTGGTTCTCGCATATTTGAGAGGTGGTTCCGGCATGTCCGGCAGGTGATTCCGGATTGTTCGCCAAGTGTTTCCGGCGTAGCCGGCAGGTGATTTTGCATGTCCAGCAGTCGTTCCGGCGGGTCGAGCCGGTGGTTCCGGCGTGTCCGGCAGGTGGTTCGGTTCTGTCCGGCAGGTGGTTCTGTGGTGTCCGGCACGAGGTTCAGTTTGAGACTCTGTGCCGGCATGCCCCTCACGTGATTCCGGCTTGTCCCCGAAGTGGTGCTGGTGTAGCGGGCAGGTGATTTTGGCGTGTCCGGCAGGTGGTTCAGGCGAGTCGAGCAGGTGGTTCTGGCGTGCTCGGCTGGTGCTTCCGGGGTCATTGGCACGGGGTTCTGGCATGTCTGAGAGCTGGTTCCGGCATGTCCGGCAGATGATTCCGGAGTGTCCGCCAAGTGGTTGTGGCATACCCAGGAGGTGATTTTGGCGTGTCAGGGAGGTGGTACCGGTGAGTCGAGCAGGTGGTTCCGGCGTGCTCAGCAGGTGGTTCAGGCGGTTCTGGCAGGTGGTATCCGTCTGTTCGGGGTGTGGTTCCAGCATCTCATGAACACGTTTCTGGCACGTCTGAGATGTGGTTCCAGCCGGCCCGACAGGTGTTTCCGCAGTGTCCGCCAAGCGGTTCTGGCGTTGTTGGCAGGTGATTTTGGCATGACTGGCAGGTGGTTCCAGCAAGCCTGGCAGGTGATTCCAAAGTGTTCACCAACTGGTTGTGGTGTAGCCGGCAGGTGATTTTTGCGTGATCGGCAGGTGGTTCTGGCGAGTCGAGCAGGTGGTTCCGGCGTGCTCGGCTGGTGCTTCCGGGGTCATTGGCACGGGGTTCTGGCATGTCTGAGAGGTGGTTCCTGCATGCCCGGCAAGTGATTCCGGAGTGTTCGCCAAGTGGTTCTGGCATAGTCGGCAGGTGATTTTGGCATGTCCGGCAGGTGGTTCAGGCGAGTTGAGCAGGTGGTTCCAACGTGATTGGCAGGTGCTTCCGGCGTCTCCGGCACGTGTTTCTGGCACATCTGACAGGTGGTTCCGGCATGCCCGAAAGGTGATTCCGGTCTGTCCGGTAGGTGGTTCCAGCCTGCACGGCATGTGGTTCTGGTACGTCTCAGAGGTGGTTGCGCATGCCCAACAGGTGATTCCGGACTGTCCGCCACATGGTTCTGGCACGTCTGAGAGGTGGTTCCGGCATGCCCGGCAGGTCATCCCAGAGAGTCCTCCAAGTGGTTCTGGCGTAGCCCGCAGGTGGTTCCGCCGTGCTCGGCAGGTGGTTCAGGCATGGCCGTCACGTGGTTACAGTCTGTCCAGGACGTGTTTCCAGCTTCTCCGGCAGGTGGTTCTGGTACGTCTGAGAGGTGGTTCCGCCATGGCTGGCAGGTGATTCCGGACCGTCCCCCAGGTGGTTCTGGCATAGCCAGCAGTTGATATTGGCCTGTCCGGCAGGTGGTTACAGCGAGTCGAACAGGTGGCTCCGGCATGCTCGGCAGGTGGTTCCGGTCTGTCCGGTAGGTGATTACGGCGTGTCCGGCACGTGCTTCCGGCACGTCTGAGAGATGGTTTCGGAATGCGCGACAGGTGATTTTGGAGTGTCCGCCAGGTGGTTCTGGCGTACCCGGCAGGTGATTTTGGCGTGTCCGGCAGGTGTTTCTGGCGAGTCGAGCAGGTGGCTCCGGCATGCACGGCAGGTGCTTCCGGCGTCACCGGCACGTGGTTCTGGTGTGTCTGAGAGCTGGTTCCGGCATGTCCGGCAGATGATTCCGGAGTGTCCGCCAAGTGGTTCTGGCGTATCCGGCTGGTGATTTGGGCATGTCAGTTAGGTGGCTCCGGCGTGCTCGGCAGGTTGTTCAGACGGGTCTGGCAGGTGTTTTCCGTCTGTTCGGGGTGTGGTTCCAGCATCTCATGCACATGGTTCTGGCACGTCTGAGATGTGGTTCCGGCCGGCCCGACAGGTGTTTCCACAGTGTCCGCCAAGTGGTACTGGCGTAGTTGGCAGGTGATTTTGGCATGACCGGCAGGTGGTTCCAGCAAGCCCGGCAGGTGATTCCGAAGTGTTCCCCAACTGGTTGTGGCGAGCCGGCAGGTGATTTTTGCGTGTCCGGCAGGTGGTTCTGGCGAGTCGAGCAGGTGGTTCCGGCGTGCTCGGCAGGTGCTTCCGGGGTCATTGGCACGTGGTTCTGGCTATCTGAGAGGTGGTTCCGGCATGCCCGGCAGGTGATTCCGGAGTGTTCGCCAAGTGTTTCCGGCGTATCCGGCAGGTGATTTTGCATGTCCAGCGGTCGTTCCGGCGGGTCGAGCCGGTGGTTCCGGCGAGTCCGGCAGGTGGTTCCGGTCTGTCCGGCAGGTGGTTCTGTGGTGTCCGGCACGAGGTTCAGTCTGAGAGGCTGTGCCGGCATGCCCCTCACGTGATTCCGGCTTGTCCCCGAAGTGGTGCTGGTGTAGCGGGCAGGTGATTTTGGCGTGTCAGGCAGGTGGTTCAGGCGAGTTGAGCAGGTGGTTGCGACGTGCTCGGCAGGTGCTTCCGGCGTCTCCGGCACGTGTTTCTGGCACATCTGACTGGTGGTTCCGGCATGCCCAAAAGTTGATTCCGGTCTGTCCGGTAGGTGGTTCCGGCGTGCACGGCACGTGGTTCTGGTACGTCTCAGAGGTGGTTGCGTATGCCCAACAGGTGATTCCGGACTGTCCGCCACGTGCTTCTGGCACGTCTGAGAGGTGGTTCTAACATGCCCGGCAGGTCATTTCGGACAGTCGTCCAAGTGGTTCTGGCGTAGCCTGCAGGTGATTTTGGCGTGTCCGGCAGGTGGTTCCGCCGTGCTCGGCAGGTGGTTCAGGCTTGCACGGCAGGTGGTTCCAGACTGTCCAGGACGTGTTTCCACCTTCTCCGGCAGGTGGTTCTGGTACGTCTGAGAGGTGGTTCCGCCATGGCTGGCAGGTGATCCCGGACTGTCCCCCAGGTGGTTCTGGCATAGCCAGCAGTTGCTATTGGCCTGTCCGGCAGGTGGTTCCAGCGAGTCGAACAGGTGGCTCCGGCGTTCTTGGCAGTTGGTTCCGGTCTGTCCGGTAGGTGTTTCCGTCGTGTCTGACACGTGCTTCCGGCACGTCTGAGAGGTGGTTCCGTCATGCGCGACAGGTGATTCCGGAGTGTCCGCCAGGTGGTTCTGGCGTACCCGGCAGGTGATTTTGGCGTGTCCGGCAGGTGTTTCTGGCCATTTGAGCAGGTGGCTCGGGCATGCTCGGCAGGTGCTTCCGGCGTCTCCGGCACTTGGTTCTGGTGTGTCTGAGAGCTGGTTCCGGCATGTCCGGCAGATGATTCCGGCGTGTCCGCCAAGTGGTTCTGGCATACCCAGCAGGTGATTTTGGCATGTCCGGCAGGTGGTTCAGGCGAGTTGAGCAGGTGGTTCCAACGTGCTTGGCAGGTGCTTCCGGCGTCTCCGGCACGTGTTTCTGGCACATCTGACAGGTGATTCCGGCATGCCCGAAAGGTGATTCCGGTCTGTCCGGTAGGTGGTTCCAGCCGGCACGGCATGTGGTTCTGGTACGTCTCAGAGGTGGTTGCGCATGCCCAACAGGTGATTCCGGACTGTCCGCCACATGGTTCTGGCACGTCTGAGAGGTGGTTCCGGCATGCCCGGCAGGTCATCCCAGAGAGTTCTCCAAGTGGTTCTGGCATAACACGCAGGTGATTTTGGCGTGTCTGGCAGGTTGTTCCGTTGTGCTTGGCAGGTGGTTCAGGCTTGACCGGCAGGTGGTTCCAGACTGTCCAGGACGTGTTTCCAGCTTCTCCAGGAGGTGGTTCTGGTACGTCTGAGAGGTGGTTCCGCCATGGCTGGCAGGTGATTCCGGACCGTCCCCCAGGTGCTTCTGGCATAGCCAGCAGTTGATATTGGCCTGTCTGGCAGGTGGTTCCAGCGAGTCGAACAGGTGGCTCCGGCGTGCTCGGCAGGTGGTTCCGGTCTGTCCGGTAGGTGATTCCGGCGTGTCCGGCACGTGCTTCCGGCACGTCTGAGAGGTGGTTCCGGCATGCGCGACAGGTGATTTCATAGTGTCCGCCAGGTGGTTCTGGCGTACCCGGCAGGTGATTTTGGCGTGTCCGGCAGGTGTTTCTGGCGAGTCGAGCAGGTGGCTCCGGCATGCTCGGCAGGTGCTTCCGGCGTCTCCGGCACGTGGTTCTGGTGTGTCTGAGAGCTGGTTCCGGCATGTCCGGCAGATGATTCCGGAGTGTCCGCCAAGTGGTTCTGGCGTACCCGGCTGGTGATTTGGGCATGTCAGGTAGGTGGCTCCGGCGTGCTCGGCAGGTTGTTCAGACGGGTCTGGCAGGTGTTTTCCGTCTGTTCGGGGTGTGGTTCCAGCATCTCATGCACATGGTTCTGGCACGTCTGAGATGTGGTTCCGGCCGGCCCGACAGGTGTTTCCACAGTGTCCTCCAAGTGGTACTGGCGTACTTGGCAGGTGATTTTGGCATGACCGGCAGGTGGTTCCAGCAAGCCCGGCAGGTGATTCCGAAGTGTTCCCCAACTGGTTGTGGCGTAGCCGGCAGGTGATTTCTGCGTGTCCGGCAGGTGGTTCTGGCGAGTCGAGCAGGTGGTTCCGGCGTGCTCGGCAGGTGCTTCCGGGGTCATTGGCACGTGGTTCTGGCATATCTTAGAGGTGGTTCCGGCATGCCCGGCAGGTGATTCCGGAGTGTTCGCCAAGTGTTTCCGGCGTAGCCGGCAGGTGATTTTGCATGTCCAGCGGTCGTTCCGGCGGGTCGAGCCGGTGGTTCCGGCGTGTCCGGCAGGTGGTTCTGTGGTGTCCGGCACGAGGTTCAGTCTGAGAGGCTGTGCCGGCATGCCCCTCACGTGATTCCGGCTTGTCCCCGAAGTGGTGCTGGTGTAGCGGGCAGGTGATTTTGGCGTGTCCGGCAGGTGGTTCAGGCGAGTTGAGCAGGTGGTTGCGACGTGCTCGGCAGGTGCTTCCGGCGTCTCCGGCACGTGTTTCTGGCACATCTGACTGGTGGTTCCGGCATGCCCAAAAGTTGATTCCGGTCTGTCCGGTAGGTGGTTCCGGCGTGCACGGCACGTGGTTCTGGTACGTGTCAGAGGTGGATGCGTATGCCCAACAGGTGATACCGGACTGTCCGCCACGTGCTTCTGGCACGTCTGAGAGGTGGTTCCAACATGCCCGGCATGTCATTTCGGAGAGTCGTCCAAGTGGTTCTGGCGTAGCCCGCAGGTGATTTTGGCGTGTCCGGCAGGTGGCTCCGCCGTGCTCGGCAGGTGGTTCAGGCATGGCCGTCACGTGGTTCCAGTCTGTCCAGGACGTGTTTCCAGCTTCTCCGGCAGGTGGTTCTGGTACGTCTGAGAGGTGGTTCCGCCATGGCTGGCAGGTGATCCCGGACTGTCCCCCAGGTGGTTCTGGCATAGCCAGCAGTTGCTATTGGCCTGTCCGGCAGGTGGTTCCAGCGAGTCGAACAGGTGGCTCCGGCGTTCTTGGCAGGTGGTTCCGGTCTGTCCGGTAGGTGTTTCCGGCGTGTCTGGCACGTGCTTCCGGCACGTCTGAGAGGTGGTTCCGTCATGCGCGGCAGGTGATTCCGGAGTGTCCGCCAGGTGGTTCTGGCGTACCCGGCAGGTGATTTTGGCATGACCGGCAGGTGGTTCCAGCAAGCCCGGCAGGTGATTCCGAAGTGTTCCCCAACTGGTTGTGGCGTAGCCGCCAGGTGATTTCTGCGTGTCTGGCAGGTGGTTCTGGCGAGTCGAGCAGGTGGCTCCGGCGTGCTCGGCATGTGATTCCGGGATCATTGGCACGTGGTTCTCGCATATCTGAGAGGTGGTTCCGGCATGTCCGGCAGGTGATTCCGGATTGTTCGCCAAGTGTTTCCGGCGTAGCCGGCAGGTGATTTTGCATGTCCAGCAGTCGTTCCGGCGGGTCGAGCCGGTGGTTCCGGCGTGTCCGGCAGGTGGTTCGGTTCTGTCCGGCAGGTGGTTCTGTGGTGTCCGGCACGAGGTTCAGTTTGAGAGTCTGTGCCGGCATGCCCCTCACGTGATTCCGGCTTGTCCCCGAAGTGGTGCTGGTGTAGCGGGCAGGTGATTTTGGCGTGTCCGGCAGGTGGTTCAGGCGAGTCGAGCAGGTGGTACCGGCGTTCTCAGCAGGTGGTTCAGGCGGTTCTGGCAGGTGGTATCCGTCTGTTCGGGGTGTGGTTCCAGCATCTCATGGACACGTTTCTGGCACGTCTGAGATGTGGTTCCAGCCGGCCCGACAGGTGTTTCCGCAGTGTCCACCAAGCGGTTCTGGCGTAGTTGGCAGGTGATTTTGGCATGACTGGCAGGTGGTTCCAGCAAGCCTGGCAGGTGATTCCAAAGTGTTCACCTACTGGTTGTGGCATAGCCGGCAGGTGATTTTTGAGTGATCGGCAGGTGGTTCTGGCGAGTCGAGCAGCTGGTTCCGGCGTGCTCGGCTGGTGCTTCCGGGGTCATTGGCACGGGGTTCTGGCATGTCTGAGTGGTGGTTCCTGCATGCCCGTCAAGTGATTCTGGAGTGTTCGCCAAGTGGTTCTGGCATAGTCGGCAGGTGATTTTGGCATGTCCGGCAGGTGGTTCAGGCGAGTTGAGCAGGTGGTTCCAACGTGCTTGGCAGGTGCTTCCGGCGTCTCTGGCACGTGTTTCTGGCACATCTGACAGGTGGTTCCGGCATGCCCCAAAGGGGATTCCGGTCTGTCCGGTAGGTGGTTCCAGCCGGCACGGCATGTGGTTCTGGTACGTCTCAGAGGTGGTTGCGCATGCCCAACAGGTGATTCCGGACTGTCCGCCACATGGTTCTGGCACGTCTGAGAGGTGGTTCCGGCATGCCCGGCAGGTCATCCCAGAGAGTCCTCCAAGTGGTTCTGGCATAACACGCAGGTGATTTTGGCGTGTCTGGCAGGTTGTTCCGTTGTGCTTGGCAGGTGGTTCAGGCTTGGCCGGCAGGTGGTTCCAGACTGTCCAGGACGTGTTTCCAGCTTCTCCGGCAGGTGGTTCTGGTACGTCTGAGAGGTGGTTCCGCCATGGCTGGCAGGTGATTCCGGACCGTCCCCCAGGTGGTTCTGGCATAGCCAGCAGTTGATATTGTCCTGTCCGGCAGGTGGTTCCAGCGAGTCGAACAGGTGGCTCCGGCATGCTCGGCAGGTGGTTCCGGTCTGTCCGGTAGGTGATTCCGGCGTTTCCGGCACGTGCTTCCGGCACGTCTGAGAGCTGGTTCCGTCATGCGCGATAGGTGGTTTCGGAGCGTCCGCCAGGTGGTTCTGGCGTACCCGGCAGGTGATTTTGGCGTGTCCGGCAGGTGTTTCTGGCGAGTCGAGCAGGTGGCTCCGGCATGCTCGGCAGGTGCTTCCGGCGTCTCCGGCACGTGGTTCTGGTGTGTCTGAGAGCTGGTTCCGGCATGTCCGGCAGATGATTCCGGAGTGTCCGCCAAGTGGTTCTGGCATACCCGCGGTGATTTGCGTGTCAGGGAGGTGGTACCGGTGAGTCAAGCAGGTGGTTCCGGCGTGCTCAGCAGGTGGTTCAGGCGGTTCTGGCAGGTGGTATCCCTCTGTTCGGGGTGTGGTTCCAGCATCTCATGAACACGTTTCTGGCACGTCTGAGATGTGGTTCCAGCCGGCCCGACAGGTGTTTCCGCAGTGTCCGCCAAGCGGTTCTGGCGTAGTTGGCAGGTGATTTTGGCATGACTGGCAGGTGGTTCCAGCAAGCCTGGCAGGTGATTCCAAAGTGTTCACCAACTGGTTGTGGCGTAGCCGGCAGGTGATTTTTGCGTGATCGGCAGGTGGTTCTGGCAAGTCGAGCATGTGGTTCCGGCGTGCTCGGCTGGTGCTTCCGGGGTCATTGGCACGGGGTTCTGGCATGTCTGAGAGGTGGTTCCTGCATGCCCGGCAAGTGATTCCGGAGTGTTCGCCAAGTGGTTCTGGCATAGTCGGCAGGTGATTTTGCATGTCCGGCAGGTGGTTCAGGCGAGTTGAGCAGGTGGTTCCAACGTGCTTGGCAGGTGCTTCCGGCGTCTCCGGCACGTGTTTCTGGCACATCTGACAGGTGGTTCCGGCATGCCCGAAAGGTGATTCCGGTCTGTCCGGTAGGTGGTTCCCGCCTGCACGGCATGTGGTTCTGGTACGTCTCAGAGGTGGTTGCGCATGCCCAACAGGTGATTCCGGACTGTCCGCCACATGGTTCTGGCACGTCTGAGAGGTGGTTCCGGCATGCCCGGCAGGTCATCCCAGAGAGTCCTCCAAGTGGTTCTGGCATAACACGCAGGTGATTTTGGCGTGTCTGGCAGGTTGTTCCGTTGTGCTTGGCAGGTGGTTCAGGCTTGGCCGGCAGGTGGTTCCAGACTGTCCAGGACGTGTTTCCAGCTTCTCCGGCAGGTGGTTCTGGTACGTCTGAGAGGTGGTTCCGCCATGGCTGGCAGGTGATTCCGGACCGTCCCCCAGGTGGTTCTGGCGTACCCGGCATGGGATTTTGGCGTGTACGGCAGGTGTTTCTGGCGAGTCGAGCAGGTGGCTCCGTCATGCACGGCAGGTGCTTCCGGCGTCTCCGGCACTTGGTTCTGGTGTGTCTGAGAGCTGGTTCCGGCATGTCCGGCAGATGATTCCGGAGTGTCCGCCAAGTGGTTCTGGCATACCCGGCTGGTGATTTGGGCATGTCAGGTAGGTGGTTCCGGCGAGTCGAGCAGGTGGCTCCGGCGTGCTCGGCAGGTTGTTCAGACGGGTCTGGCAGGTGTTTTCCGTCTGTTCGGGGTGTGGTTCCAGCATCTCATGCACATGGTTCTGGCACGTCTGAGATGTGGTTCCGGCCGGCCCGACAGGTGTTTCCACAGTGTCCGCCAAGTGGTACTGGCGTAGTTGGCAGGTGATTTTGGCATGACCGGCAGGTGGTTCCAGCAAGCCCGGCAGGTGATTCCGAAGTGTTCCCCAACTGGTTGTGGCGTAGCCGGCAGGTGATTTTTGCGTGTCCGGCTGGTGGTTCTGGCGAGTCGAGCAGGTGGTTCCGGCGTGCTCGGCAGGTGCTTCCGGGGTCATTGGCACGTGGTTCTGGCATATCTGAGAGGTGGTTCCGGCATGCCCGGCAGGTGATTCCGGAGTGTTCGCCAAGTGTTTCCGGCGTAGCCGGCAGGTGATTTTGCATGTCCAGCGGTCGTTCCGGCGGGTCGAGCCGGTGGTTCCGGCGTGTCCGGCAGGTGGTTCCGGTCTGTCCGGCAGGTGGTTCTGTGGTGTCCGGCACGAGGTTCAGTCTGAGAGGCTGTGCCGGCATGCCCCTCACGTGATTCCGGCTTGTCCCCGAAGTGGTGCTGGTGTAGCGGGCAGGTGATTTTGGCGTGTCCGGCAGGTGGTTCAGGCGAGTTGAGCAGGTGGTTGCGACGTGCTCGGCAGGTGCTTCCGGCGTCTCCGGCACGTGTTTCTGGCACATCTGACAGGTGGTTCCGGCATGCCCGAAAGGTGATTCCGGTCTGTCCGGTAGGTGGTTCCAGCCTGCATGGCATGTGGTTCTGGTACGTCTCAGAGGTGGTTGCGTATGCCCAACAGGTGATTCCGGACTGTCCGCCACGTGCTTCTGGCACGTCTGAGAGGTGGTTCCAACATGCCCGGCAGGTCATTTCGGAGAGTCGTCCAAGTGGTTCTGGCGTAGCCCGCAGGTGATTTTGGCGTGTCCGGCAGGTGGTTCCGCCATGCTCGGCAGGTGGTTCAGGCATGGCCGTCACGTGGTTCCAGTCTGTCCAGGACGTGTTTCCAGCTTCTCCGGCAGGTGGTTCTGCTACGTCTGAGAGGTGGTTCCGCCATGGCTGGCAGGTGATCCCGGACTGTCCCCCAGGTGGTTCTGGCATAGCCAGCAGTTGATATTGGCCTGTCCGGCAGGTGGTTCCAGCGAGTCGAACAGGTGGCTCCGGCGTTCTTGGCAGGTGGTTCCGGTCTGTCCGGTAGGTGATTACGGCGTGTCTGGCACGTGCTTCCGGCACGTCTGAGAGGTGGTTCCGTCATGCGCGGCAGGTGATTCCGGAGTGTCCGCAAGTTGGTTCTGGCGTACCCGGCAGGTGATTTTGGCGTGTCCGGCAGGTGTTTCTGGCGAGTCGAGCAGGTGGCTCCGGCATGCTCGGCAGGTGCTTCCGGCGTCTCCGGCACTTGGTTCTGGTGTGTCTGAGAGCTGGTTCCGGCATGTCCGGCAGATGATTCCGGAGTGTCCGCCAAGTGGTTCTGGCATACCCAGCAGGTGATTTTGGCGTGTCAGGGAGGTGGTACCGGTGAGTCAAGCAGTTGGTTCCGGCGTGCTCAGCAGGTGGTTCAGGGGGTTCTGGCAGGTTGTATCCCTCTGTTCGGGGTGTGGTTCCAGCATCTCATGAACACGTTTCTGGCACGTCTGAGATGTGGTTCCAGCCGGCCCGACAGGTGTTTCCGCAGTGTCCGCCAAGCGGTTCTGGCGTAGTTGGCAGGTGATTTTGGCATGACTGGCAGGTGGTTCCAGCAAGCCTGGCAGGTGATTCCAAAGTGTTCACCAACTGGTTGTGGCGTAGCCGGCAGGTGATTTTTGCGTGATCGGCAGGTGGTTCTGGCGAGTCGAGCAGGTGGTTCCGGCGTGCTCGGCTGGTGCTTCCGGGGTCATTGGCACGGGGTTCTGGCATGTCTGAGAGGTGGTTCCTGCATGCCCGGCAAGTGATTCCGGAGTGTTCGCCAAGTGGTTCTGGCATAATCGGCAGGTGATTTTGGCATGTCCGGCAGGTGGTTCAGGCGAGTTGAGCAGGTGGTTCCAACGTGCTTGGCAGGTGCTTCCGGCGTCTCCGGCACGTGTTTCTGGCACATCTGACAGGTGGTTCCGGCATGCCCTAAAGGTGATTCCGGTCTGTCCGGTAGGTGGTTCCAGCCGGCACGGCATGTGGTTCTGGTACGTCTCAGAGGTGGTTGCGCATGCCCAACAGGTGATTCCGGACTGTCCGCCACATGGTTCTGGCACGTCTGAGAGGTGGTTCCGGCATGCCCGGCAGGTCATCCCAGAGAGTCCTCCAAGTGGTTCTGGCATAACACGCAGGTGATTTTGGCGTGTCTGGCAGGTTGTTCCGTTGTGCTTGGCAGGTGGTTCAGGCTTGGCCGGCAGGTGGTTCCAGACTGTCCAGGACGTGTTTCCAGCTTCTCCGGCAGGTGGTTCTGGTACGTCTGAGAGGTGGTTCCGCCATGGCTGGCAGGTGATTCCGGACCGTCCCCCAGGTGGTTCTGGCATAGCCAGCAGTTGATATTGGCCTGTCCGGCAGGTGGTTCCAGCGAGTCCAACAGGTGGCTCCGGCGTGCTCGGCAGGTGGTTCCGGTCTGTCCGGTAGTTGATTCCGGCGTGTCCGGCATGTGCTTCCGGCACGTCTGAGAGGTGGTTCCGGCATGCGCGACAGGTGATTTCGGAGTGTCCGCCAGGTGGTTCTGGCGTACCCGGCAGGTGATTTTGGCGTGTCCGGCAGGTGTTTCTGGCGAGTCGAGCAGGTGGCTCCGGCATGCTCGGCAGGTGCTTCCGGCGTCTCCGGCACGTGGTTCTGGTGTGTCTGAGAGCTGGTTCCGGCATGTCCGGCAGATGATTCCGGAGTGTCCGCCAAGTGGTTCTGGCATACCCGGCTGGTGATTTGGGCATGTCAGGTAGGTGGTTCCGGCGAGTCGAGCAGGTGGCTCCGGCGTGCTCGGCAGGTTGTTCAGACGGGTCTGGCAGGTGTTTTCCGTCTGTTCGGGGTGTGGTTCCAGCATCTCATGCACATGGTTCTGGCACGTCTGAGATGTGGTTCCGGCCGGCCCGACAGGCGTTTCCACAGTGTCCGCCAAGTGGTACTGGCGTAGTTGGCAGGTGATTTTGGCATGACCGGCAGGTGGTTCCAGCAAGCCCGGCAGGTGATTCCGAAGTGTTCCCCAACTGGTTGTGGCGTAGCCGGCAGGTGATTTTTGCGTGTCCGGCAGGTGGTTCTGGCGAGTTGAGCAGGTGGTTCCGGCGTGCTCGGCAGGTGCTTCCGGGGTCATTGGCACGTGGTTCTGGCATATCTGAGAGGTGGTTCCAGCATGCCCGGCAGGTGATTCCGGAGTGTTCGCCAAGTGTTTCCGGCGTAGCCGGCAGGTGATTTTGCATGTCCAGCGGTCGTTCCGGCGTGTCGAGCCGGTGGTTCCGGCGTGTCCGGCAGGTGGTTCCGGTCTGTCCGGCAGGTGGTTCTGTGGTGTCCGGCACGAGGTTCAGTCTGAGAGGCTGTGCCGGCATGCCCCTCACGTGATTCCGGCTTGTCCCCGAAGTGGTGCTGGTGTAGCGGGCAGGTGATTTTGGAGTGTCCGGCAGGTGGTTCAGGCGAGTTGAGCAGGTGGTTGCGACGTGCTCGGCAGGTGCTTCCGGCCTCTCCGGCACGTGTTTCTGGCACATCTGACTGGTGGTTCCGGCATGCCCAAAAGTTGATTCCGGTCTGTCCGGTAGGTGGTTCCGGCGTGCACGGCACGTGGTTCTGGTACGTCTCAGAGGTGGTTGCGTATGCCCAACAGGTGATTCCGGACTGTGCGCCACGTGCTTCTGGCACGTCTGAGAGGTGGTTCCAACATGCCCGGCAGGTCATTTCGGAGAGTCGTCCAAGTGGTTCTGGCGTAGCCCGCAGGTGATTTTGGCGTGTCCAGCAGGTGGTTCCGCCGTGCTCGGCAGGTGGTTCAGGCATGGCCGTCACGTGGTTCCAGTCTGTCCAGGACGTGTTTCCAGCTTCTCCGGCAGGTGGTTCTGGTACGTCTGAGAGGTGGTTCCGCAAGGCTGGCAGGTGATCCCGGACTGTCCCCCAGGTGTTTCTGGCATAGCCAGCAGTTGATATTGGCCTGTCCGGCAGGTGGTTCCAGCGAGTCGAACAGGTGGCTCCGGCGTTCTTGGCAGGTGGTTCCGGTCTGTCCGGTAGGTGTTTCCGGCGTGTCTGGCACGTGCTTCCGGCACGTCTGAGAGGTGGTTCCGTCATGCGCGGCAGGTGATTCCCGAGTGTCCGCAAGGTGGTTCTGGCGTACCCGGCAGGTGATTTTGGCGTGTCCGGCAGGTGTTTCTGGACATTCGAGCAGGTGGCTCCGGCATTCTCGGCAGGTGATTCCGGCGTCTCCGGCACTTGGTTCTGGTGTGTCTGAGAGCTGGTTCCGGCATGTCCGGCAGATGATTCCGGAGTGTCCGCCAAGTGGTTCTGGCATACCCAGCAGGTGATTTTGGCGTGTCAGGGAGGTGGTACCGGTGAGTCGAGCAGGTGGTTCCGGCGTGCTCAGCAGGTGGTTCAGGCGGTTCTGGCAGGTGGTATCCGTCTGTTCGGGGTGTGGTTCCAGCATCTCATGAACACGTTTCTGGCACGTCTGAGATGTGGTTCCAGCCGGCCCGACAGGTGTTTCCGCAGTGTCCGCCAAGCGGTTCTGTTGTAGTTGGCAGGTGATTTTGGGATGACTGGCAGGTGGTTCCAGCAAGCCTGGCAGGTGATTCCAAAGTGTTCACCAACTGGTTGTGGCGTAGCCGGCAGGTGATTTTTGCGTGATCGGCAGGTGGTTCTGGCGAGTCGAGCAGGTGGTTCCGGCGTGCTTGGCTGGTGCTTACGGGGTCATTGGCACGGGGTTCTGGCATGTCTGAGAGGTGGTTCCTGCATGCCCGGCAAGTGATTCCGGAGTGTTCGCCAAGTGGTTCTGGCATAATCGGCAGGTGATTTTGCCATGTCCGGCAGGTGGTTCAGGCGAGTTGAGCAGGTGGTTCCAACGTGCTTGGCAGGTGCTTCCGGCGTCTCCGGCACGTGTTTCTGGCACATCTGACAGGTGGTTCCGGCATGCCCGAAAGGTGATTCCGGTCTGTCCGGTAGGTGGTTCCAGCCTGCATGGCATGTGGTTCTGGTACGTCTCAGAGGTGGTTGCGCATGCCCAACAGGTGATTCCGGACTGTCCGCCACATGGTTCTGGCACGTCTGAGAGGTGGTTCCGGCATGCCCGGCAGGTCATCCCAGAGAGTCCTCCAAGTGGTTCTGGCATAACACGCAGGTGATTTTGGCGTGTCTGGCAGGTTGTTCCGTTGTGCTTGGCAGGTGGTTCAGGCTTGGCCGGCAGGTGGTTCCACACTGTCCAGGACGTGTTTCCAGCTTCTCCGGCAGGTGGTTCTGGTACGTCTGAGAGGTGGTTCCGCCATGGCTGGCAGGTGATTCCGGACCGTCCCCCAGGTGGTTCTGGCATAGCCAGCAGTTGATATTGGCCTGTCCGGCAGGTGGTTCCAGCCAGTCGAACAGGTGGCTCCGGCGTGCTTGGCAGGTGGTTCCGGTCTGTCCGGTAGTTGATTCCGGCGTGTCCGGCATGTGCTTACGGCACGTCTGAGAGGTGGTTCCGGCATGCGCGACAGGTGATTTCGGAGTGTCCGCCAGGTGGTTCTGGCGTACCCGGCAGGTGATTTGGGCGTGTCCGGCAGGTGTTTCTGGCGAGTCGAGCAGGTGGCTCCGGCATGCTCGGCAGGTGCTTCCGGCGTCTCCGGCACGTGGTTCTGGTGTGTCTCAGAGCTGGTTCCGGCATGTCCGGCAGATGATTCCGGAGTGTCCGCCAAGTAGTTCTGGCATACCCGGCTGGTGATTTGGGCATGTCAGGTAGGTGGTTCCGGCGAGTCGAGCAGGTGGCTCCGGCGTGCTCGGCAGGTTGTTCAGACGGGTCTGGCAGGTGTTTTCCGTCTTTTCGGGGTGTGGTTCCAGCATCTCATGCACATGGTTCTGGCACGTCTGAGATGTGGTTCCGGCCGGCCCGACAGGTGTTTCCACAGTGTCCGCCAAGTGGTACTGGCGTAGTTGGCAGGTGATTTTGGCATGACCGGCAGGTGGTTCCAGCAAGCCCGGCAGGTGATTCCGAAGTGTTCCCCAACTGGTTGTGGCGTAGCCGGCAGGTGATTTTTGCGTGTCCGGCTGGTGGTTCTGGCGAGTCGAGCAGGTGGTTCCTGCGTGCTCGGCAGGTGCTTCCGGGGTCATTGGCACGTGGTTCTGGCATATCTGAGAGGTGGTTCCGGCATGCCCGGCAGGTGATTCCGGAGTGTTCGCCAAGTGTTTCCGGCGTAGCCGGCAGGTGATTTTGCATGTCCAGCGGTCGTTCCGGCGGGTCGAGCCGGTGGTTCCGGCGTGTCCGGCAGGTGGTTCCGGTCTGTCCGGCAGGTGGTTCTGTGGTGTCCGGCACGAGGTTCAGTCTGAGAGGCTGTGCCGGCATGCCCCTCACGTGATTCCGGCTTGTCCCCGAAGTGGTGCTGGTGTAGCGGGCAGGTGATTTTGGCGTGTCCGGCAGGTGGTTCAGGCGAGTTGAGCAGGTGGTTGCGACGTGCTCGGCAGGTGCTTCCGGCGTCTCCGGCACGTGTTTCTGGCACATCTGACTGGTGGTTCCGGCATGCCCAAAAGTTGATTCCGGTCTGTCCGGTAGGTGGTTCCGGCGTGCACGGCACGAAGTTCTGGTACGTCTCAGAGGTGGTTGCGTATGCCCAACAGGTGATTCCGGACTGTCCGCCACGTGCTTCTGGCACGTCTGAGAGGTGGTTCCAACATTCCCGGCAGGTCATTTCGGAGAGTCGTCCAAGTGGTTCTGGCGTAGCCCGCAGGTGATTTTGGCGTGTCCGGCAGGTGGTTCCGCCGTGCTCGGCAGGTGGTTCAGGCATGGCCGTCTCGTGGTTCCAGTCTGTCCAGGACGTGTTTCCAGCTTCTCCGGCAGGTGGTTCTGCTACGTCTGAGAGGTGGTTCCGCCATGGCTGGCAGGTGATCCCGGACTGTCCCCCAGGTGGTTCTGGCATAGCCAGCAGTTGATATTGGCCTGTCCGGCAGGTGGTTCCAGCGAGTCCAACAGGTGGCTCCGGCGTTCTTGGCAGGTGATTCCGGTCTGTCCGGTAGGTGTTTCCGGCGTGTCTGGCACGTGCTTCCGGCACGTCTGAGAGGTGGTTCCGTCATGCGCGGCAGGTGATTCCGGAGTGTCCGCCAGGTGGTTCTGGCGTACCCGGCAGGTGATTTTGGCGTGTCCGGCAGGTGTTTCTGGCGAGTCGAGCAGGTGGCTCCGGCATGCTCGGCAGGTGCTTCCGGCGTCTCCGGCACTTGGTTGTGGTGTGTCTGAGAGCTGGTTCCGGCATGTCCGGCAGATGATTCCAGAGGTTCCGCCAACTGGTTCTGGCATACCCAGCAGGTGATTTTGGCGTGTCAGGGAGGTGGTACCGGTGAGTCGAGCAGGTGGTTCCGGCGTGCTCAGCAGGTGGTTCAGGCGGTTCTGGCAGGTGGTATCCGTCTGTTCGGGGTGTGGTTCCAGCATCTCATGAACACGTTTCTGGCACGTCTGAGATGTGGTTCCAGCCGGCCCGACAGGTGTTTCCGCAGTGTCCGCCAAGCGGTTCTGGCGTAGTTGGCAGGTGATTTTGGCATGACTGGCAGGTGGTTCCAGCAAGCCCGGCAGGTGATTCCAAAGTGTTCACCAACTGGTTGTGGCGTAGCCGGCAGGTGATTTTTGCGTGATCGGCAGGTGGTTCTGGCGAGTCGAGCAGGTGGTACCGGCGTGCTCGGCTGGTGCTTCCGGGGTCATTGGCACGGGGTTCTGGCATGTCTGAGTGGTGGTTCCTGCATGCCCGGCAAGTGATTCCGGAGTGTTCGCCAAGTGGTTCTGGCATAGTCGGCAGGTGATTTTGGCATGTCCGGCAGGTGGTTCAGGCGAGTTGACCAGGTGGTTCCAACGTGCTTGGCAGGTGCTTCCGGCGTCTCCGGCACGTGTTTCTGGCACATCTGACAGGTGGTTCCGGCATGCCCGAAATGTGATTCCGGTCTGTCCGGTAGGTGGTTCCAGCCGGCACGGCATGTGGTTCTGGTACGTCTCAGAGGTGGTTGCGCATGCCCAACAGGTGATTCCGGACTGTCCGCCACATGGTTCTGGCACGTCTGAGAGGTGGTTCCGGCATGCCCGGCAGGTCATCCCAGAGAGTCCTCCAAGTGGTTCTGGCATAACACGCAGGTGATTTTGGCGTGTCTGGCAGGTTGTTCCGTTGTGCTTGGCAGGTGGTTCAGGCTTGGCCGGCAGGTGGTTCCAGACTGTCCAGGACGTGTTTCCAGCTTCTCCGGCAGGTGGTTCTGGTACGTCTGAGAGGTGGTTCCGCCATGGCTGGCAGGTGATTCCGGACCGTCCCCCAGGTGGTTCTGGCATAGCCAGCAGTTGATATTGGCCTGTCCGGCAGGTGGTTCCAGCGAGTCGAACAGGTGGCTCCGGCGTGCTCGGCAGGTGGTTCCGGTCTGTCCGGTAGTTGATTCCGGCGTGTCCGGCATGTGCTTACGGCACGTCTGAGAGGTGATTCCGGCATGCGCGACAGGTGATTTCGGAGTGTCCGCCAGGTGGTTCTGGCGTACCCGGCAGGTGATTTGGGCGTGTCCGGCAGGTGTTTCTGGCGAGTCGAGCAGGTGGCTCCGGCATGCTCGGCAGGTGCTTCAGGCGTCTCCGGCATGTGGTTCTGGTGTGTCTGAGAGCTGGTTGGGCATGTCCGGCAGATGATTCCGGAGTGTCCGCCAAGTGGTTCTGGCATACCCGGCTGGTGGTTTGGGCATGTCAGGTAGGTGGTTCCGGCGAGTCGAGCAGGTGGCTCCGGCGTGCTCGGCAGGTTGTTCAGACGGGTCTGGCAGGTGTTTTCCGTCTGTTCGGGGTGTGGTTCCAGCATCTCATGCACATGGTTCTGGCACGTCTGAGATGTGGTTCCGGCCAGCCCGACAGGCGTTTCCACAGTGTCCGCCAAGTGGTACTGGCGTAGTTGGCAGGTGATTTTGGCATGACCGGCAGGTGGTTCCAGCAAGCCCGGCAGGTGATTCCGAAGTGTTCCCCAACTGGTTGTGGCGTAGCCGGCAGGTGATTTTTGCGTGTCCGGCAGGTGGTTCTGGCGAGTCGAGCAGGTGGTTCCGGCGTGCTCGGCAGGTGCTTCCGGGGTCATTGGCACGTGGTTCTGGCATATCTGAGAGGTGGTTCCGGCATGCCCGGCAGGTGATTCCGGAGTGTTCGCCAAGTGTTTCCGGCGTAGCCGGCAGGTGATTTTGCATGTCCAGCGGTCGTTCCGGCGGGTCGAGCCGGTGGTTCCGGCGTGTCCGGCAGGTGGTTCCGGTCTGTCCGGCAGGTGGTTCTGTGGTGTCCGGCACGAGGTTCAGTCTGAGAGGCTGTGCCGGCATGCCCCTCACGTGATTCCGGCTTGTCCCCGAAGTGGTGCTGGTGTAGCGGGCAGGTGATTTTGGCGTGTCCGGCAGGTGGTTCAGGCGAGTTGAGCAGGTGGTTGCGACGTGCTCGGCAGGTGCTTCCGGCGTCTCCGGCACGTGTTTCTGGCACATCTGACTGGTGGTTCCGGCATGCCCAAAAGTTGATTCCGGTCTGTCCGGTAGGTGGTTCCGGCGTGCACGGCACGTGGTTCTGGTACGTCTCAGAGGTGGTTGCGTATGCCCAACAGGTGATTCCGGACTGTCCGCCACGTGCTTCTGGCACGTCTGAGAGGTGGTTCCAACATGCCCGGCAGGTCATTTCGGAGAGTCGTCCAAGTGGTTCTGGCGTAGCCCGCAGGTGATTTTGGCGTGTCCGGCAGGTGGTTCCGCCGTGCTCGGCAGGTGGTTCAGGCATGGCCGTCACGTGGTTCCAGTCTGTCCAGGACGTGTTTCCAGCTTCTCCGGCAGGTGGTTCTGGTACGTCTGAGAGGTGGTTCCGCCATGGCTGGCAGGTGATCCCGGACTGTCCCCCAGGTGGTTCTGGCATAGCCAGCAGTTGATATTGGCCTGTCCGGCAGGTGGTTCCAGCGAGGCAAACAGGTGGCTCCGGCGTTCTTGGCAGGTGGTTCCGGTCTGTCCGGTAGGTGTTTCCGGCGTGTCTGGCACGTGCTTCCGGCACGTCTGAGAGGTGGTTCCGGCATGCGCGGCAGGTGATTCCGGAGTGTCCGCCAGGTGGTTCTGGCATACCCGGCAGGTGATTTTGGCGTGTCCGGCAGGTGTTTCTGGCGAGTCGAGCAGGTGGCTCCGGCATGCTCGGCTGGTGCTTCCGGCGTCTCCGGCACTTGGTTGTGGTGTGTCTGAGAGCTGGTTCCGGCATGTCCTGCAGATGATTCCGGAGGTTCCGCCAACTGGTTCTGGCATACCCAGCAGGTGATTTTGGCGTGTCAGGGAGGTGGTACCGGTGAGTCGAGCAGGTGGTTCCGGCGTGCTCAGCAGGTGGTTCAGGCGGTTCTGGCAGGTGGTATCCGTCTGTTCGGGGTGTGGTTCCAGCATCTCATGAACACGTTTCTGGCACGTCTGAGATGTGGTTCCAGCCGGCCCGACATGTGTTTCCGCAGTGTCCGCCAAGCGGTTCTGGCGTAGTTGGCAGGTGATTTTGGCATGACTGTCAGGTGGTTCCAGCAAGCCTGGCAGGTGATTCCAAAGTGTTCACCAACTGGTTGTGGCGTAGCCGGCAGGTGATTTTTGCGTGATCGGCAGGTGGTTCTGGCGAGTCGAGCAGGTGGTACCGGCGTGCTCGGCTGGTGCTTCCGGGGTCATTGGCACGGGGTTCTGGCATGTCTGAGTGGTGGTTCCTGCATGCCCGGCAAGTGATTCCGGAGTGTTCGCCAAGTGGTTCTGGCATAGTCGGCAGGTCATTTTGGCATGTCCGGCAGGTGGTTCAGGCGAGTTGACCAGGTGGTTCCAACGTGCTTGGCAGGTGCTTCCGGCGTCTCCGGCACGTGTTTCTGGCACATCTGACAGGTGGTTGCGGCATGCCCGAAATGTGATTCCGGTGTGTCCGGTAGGTGGTTCCAGCCGGCACGGCATGTGGTTCTGGTACGTCTCAGAGGTGGTTGCGCATGCCCAACAGGTGATTCCGGACTGTCTGCCACATGGTTCTGGCACGTCTGAGAGGTGGTTCCGGCATGCCCGGCAGGTCATCCCAGAGAGTCCTCCAAGTGGTTCTGGCATAACACGCAGGTGATTTTGGCGTGTCTGGCAGGTTGTTCCGTTGTGCTTGGCAGGTGGTTCAGGCTTGGCCGGCAGGTGGTTCCAGACTGTCCAGGACGTGTTTCCAGCTTCTCCGGCAGGTGGTTCTGGTACGTCTGAGAGGTGGTTCCGCCATGGCTGGCAGGTGATTCCGGACCGTCCCCCAGGTGGTTCTGGCATAGCCAGCAGTTGATATTGGCCTGTCCGGCAGGTGGTTCCAGCGAGTCGAACAGGTGGCTCCGGCGTGCTCGGCAGGTGGTTCCGGTCTGTCCGGTAGTTGATTCCGGCGTGTCCGGCATGTGCTTACGGCACGTCTGAGAGGTGATTCCGGCATGCGCGACAGGTGATTTCGGAGTGTCCGCCAGGTGGTTCTGGCGTACCCGGCAGGTGATTTGGGCGTGTCCGGCAGGTGTTTCTGGCGAGTCGAGCAGGTGGCTCCGGCATGCTCGGCAGGTGCTTCCGGCGTCTCCGGCATGTGGTTCTGGTGTGTCTGAGAGCTGGTTGGGCATGTCCGGCAGATGATTCCGGAGTGTCCGCCAAGTGGTTCTGGCATACCCGGCTGGTGGTTTGGGCATGTCAGGTAGGTGGTTCCGGCGAGTCGAGCAGGTGGCTCCGGCGTGCTCGGCAGGTTGTTCAGACGGGTCTGGCAGGTGTTTTCCGTCTGTTCGGGGTGTGGTTCCAGCATCTCATGCACATGGTTCTGGCACGTCTGAGATGTGGTTCCGGCCGGCCCGACAGGCGTTTCCACAGTGTCCGCCAAGTGGTACTGGCGTAGTTGGCAGGTGATTTTGGCATGACCGGCAGGTGGTTCCAGCAAGCCCGGCAGGTGATTCCGAAGTGTTCCCCAACTGGTTGTGGCGTAGCCGGCAGGTGATTTTTGCGTGTCCGGCAGGTGGTTCTGGCGAGTCGAGCAGGTGGCTCCGGCGTGCTCGGCAGGTTGTTCAGAATGTCTGGCAGGTGTTTTCCGTCTGTTCGGGGTGTGGTTCCAGCATCTCATGCACATGGTTCTGGCACGTCTGAGATGTGGTTCCGGCCGGCCCGACAGGTGTTTCCACAGTGTCCGCCAAGTGGTACTGGCGTAGTTGGCAGGTGATTTTGGCATGACCGGCAGGTGGTTCCAGCAAGCCCGGCAGGTGATTCCCAAGTGTTCCCCAACTGGTTGTGGCGTAGCCGGCAGGTGATTTTTGAGTGATCGGCAGGTGGTTCTGGCGAGTCGAGCAGGTGGTTCCGGCGTGCTCGGCTGGTGCTTCCGGGGTCATTGACACGGGGTTCTGGCATGTCTGAGTGGTGGTTCCTGCATGCCCGGCAAGTGATTCCGGAGTGTTCGCCAAGTGGTTCTGGCATAGTCGGCAGGTGATTTTGGCATGTCCGGCCGGTGGTTCAGGCGAGTTGAGCAGGTGGTTCCAACGTGCTTGGCAGGTGCTTCCGGCGTCTCCGGCTCGTGTTTCTGGCACATCTGACAGGTGGTTCCGGCATGCCCGAAAGGTGATTCCGGTCTGTCCGGTAGGTGGTTCCAGCCTGCACGGCATGTGGTTCTGGTACGTCTCAGAGGTGGTTGTGCATGCCCAACTGGTGATTCCGGACTGTCCGCCACATGGCTCTGGCACGTCTGAGAGGTGGTTCCGGCATGCCCGGCAGGTCATCCCAGAGAGTCCTCCAAGTGGTTCTGGCATAACACGCAGGTGATTTTGGCGTGTCTGGCAGGTTGTTCCGTTGTGCTTGGCAGGTGGTTCAGGCTTGGCCGGCAGGTGGTTCCAGACTGTCCAGGACGTGTTTCCAGCTTCTCCGGCAGGTGGTTCTGGTACGTCTGAGAGGTGGTTCCGCCATGGCTGGCAGGTGATTCCGGACCGTCCCCCAGGTGGTTCTGGCATAGCCAGCAGTTGATATTGGCCTGTCCGGCAGGTGGTTCCAGCGAGTCGAACAGGTGGCTCCGGCGTGCTCGGCAGGTGGTTCCGGTCTGTCCGGTAGGTGATTCCGGCGTGTCTGGCACGTGCTTCCGGCACGTCTGAGAGGTGGTTCCGGCATGCGCGACAGGTGGTTTCGGAGTGTCCGCCAGGTGGTTCTGGCGTACCCGGCAGGTGATTTTGGCGTGTCCGGCAGGTGTTTCTGGCGAGTCGAGCAGGTGGCTCCGGCATGCTCGGCAGGTGCTTCCGGCGTCTCCGGCACTTGGTTCTGGTGTGTCTGAGAGCTGGTTCCGGCATGTCCGGCAGATGATTCCGGAGTGTCCGCCAAGTGGTTCTGGCATACCCGGCTGGTGATTTGGGCATGTCAGGTAGGTGGTTCCGGTGAGTCGAGCAGGTGGCTCTGGCGTGCTCGGAAGGTTGTTCAGACGGGTCTGGCAGGTGTTTTCCGTCTGTTCGGGGTGTGGTTCCAGCATCTCATGCACATGGTTCTGGCACGTCTGAGATGTGGTTCCGGCCGGCCCGACAGGTGTTTCCACAGTGTCCGCCAAGTGGTACTGGCGTAGTTGGCAGGTGATTTTGGCATGACCGGCAGGTGGTTTCAGCAAGCCCGGCAGGTGATTCCGAAGTGTTCCCCAACTGGTTGTGGCGTAGCCGGCAGGTGATTTTTGCGTGTCCGGCTGGTGGTTCTGGCAAGTCGAGCAGGTGGTTCCGGCGTGCTCGGCAGGTGCTTCCGGGGTCATTGGCACGTGGTTCTGGCATATCTGAGAGGTGGTTTCGGCATGCCCGGCAGGTGATTCTGGAGTGTTCGCCAAGTGTTTCCGGCGTAGCCGGCAGGTGATTTTGCATGTCCAGCGGTCGTTCCGGCGGGTCGAGCCGGTGGTTCCGGCGTGTCCGGCAGGTGGTTCCGGTCTGTCCGGCAGGTGGTTCTGTGGTGTCCGGCACGAGGTTCAGTCTGAGAGGCTGTGCCGGCATGCCCCTCACGTGATTCCGGCTTGTCCCCGAAGTGGTGCTGGTGTAGCGGGCAGGTGATTTTGGCGTGTCCGGCAGGTGGTTCAGGCGAGTTGAGCAGGTGGTTGCGACGTGCTCGGCAGGTGCTTCCGGCATCTCCGGCACGTGTTTCTGGCACATCTGACTGGTGGTTCCGGCATGCCCAAAAGTTGATTCCGGTCTGTCCGGTAGGTGGTTCCGGCGTGCACGGCACGTGGTTCTGGTACGTCTCAGAGGTGGTTGCGTATGCCCAACAGGTGATTCCGGACTGTCCGCCACGTGCTTCTGGCACGTCTGAGAGGTGGTTCCAACATGCCCGGCAGGTCATTTCGGAGAGTCGTCCAAGTGGTTCTGGCGTAGCCCGCAGGTGATTTTGGCGTGTCCGGCAGGTGGTTCCGCCGTGCTCGGCAGGTGGTTCAGGCATGGCCGTCACGTGGTTCCAGTCTGTCCAGGACGTGTTTCCAGCTTCTCCGGCAGGTGGTTCTGGTACGTCTGAGAGGTGGTTCCGCCATGGCTGGCAGGTGATCCCGGACTGTCCCCCAGGTGGTTCTGGCATAGCCAGCAGTTGATATTGGCCTGTCCAGCAGGTGGTTCCAGCGAGTCGAACAGGTGGCTCCGGCGTGCTCGGCAGGTGGTTCTGGTCTGTCCGGTAGGTGTTTCCGGCGTGTCTGGCATGTGCTTCCGGCACGTCTGAGAGGTGGTTCCGCCATGCGCGGCAGGTGATTCCGGAGTGTCCGCCAGGTGGTTCTGGCGTACCCGGCAGGTGATTTTGGCGTGTCCGGCAGGTGTTTCTGGCGAGTCGAGCAGGTGGCTCCGGCATGCTCGGCAGGTGCTTCCGGCGTCTCCGGCACTTGGTTCTGGTGTGTCTGAGAGCTGGTTCCGGCATGTCCGGCAGATGATTCCGGAGTGTCCGCCAAGTGGTTCTGGCATACCCAGCAGGTGATTTTGGCGTGTCAGGGAGGTGGTACCGGTGAGTCGAGCAGGTGGTTCCGGTGTGCTCAGCAGGCGGTTCAGGCGGTTCTGTCAGGTGGTATCCGTCTGTTCGGGGTGTGGTTCCAGCATCTCATGAACACGTTTCTGGCACGTCTGAGATGTGGTTCCAGCCGGCCCGACAGGTGTTTCCGCAGTGTCCGCCAAGCGGTTCTGGCGTAGTTGGCAGGTGATTTTGGCATGACTGGCAGGTGGTTCCAGCAAGCCTGGCAGCTGATTCCAAAGTGTTCACCAACTGGTTGTGGTGTAGCTGGCAGGTGATTTTTGCGTGTCCGGCAGGTGGTTCTGGCGAGTCGAGCAGGTGGCTCCGGCGTGCTCGGCAGGTTGTTCAGAATGTCTGGCAGGTGTTTTCCGTCTGTTCGGGGTGTGGTTCCAGCATCTCATGCACATGGTTCTGGCACGTCTGAGATGTGGTTCCGGCCGGCCCGACAGGTGTTTCCACAGTGTCCGCCAAGTGGTACTGGCGTAGTTGGCAGGTGATTTTGGCATGACCGGCAGGTGGTTCCAGCAAGCCCGGCAGGTGATTCCGAAGTGTTCCCCAACTGGTTGTGGTGTAGCCGGCATGTGATTTTTGCGTGTCCGGCAGGTGGTTCTGGCGAGTCGAGCAGGTGGTTCCGGCGTGCTCGGCAGGTGCTTCCGGGGTCATAGACGCATGGTTCTGGCATATCTGAGAGGTGGCTCCGGCATGCCCGGCAGGTGATTCCGGAGTGTTCGCCAAGTGTTTCCGGCGTAGCCGGCAGGTGATTTTGCATGTCCAGCGGTCGTTACGGCGGGTCGAGCCGGTGGTTCTGGCGTGTCCGGCAGGTGGTTCCGGTCTGTCCGGCAGGTGGTTCTGTGGTGTCCGGCACGAGGTTCAGTCTGAGAGGCTGTGCCGGCATGCCCCTCACGTGATTCCGGCTTGTCCCCGAAGTGGTGCTGGTGTAGCGGGCAGGTGATTTTGGCGTGTCCGGCAGGTGGTTCAGGCGAGTTGAGCAGGTGGTTCCGGCGTGCTCGGCTGGTGCTTCCGGGCTCATTGGCACGGGGTTCTGGCATGTCTGAGAGGTGGTTCCTGCATGCCCGGCAAGTGATTCCGGAGTGTTCGCCAAGTGGTTCTGGCATAGTCGGCAGGTGATTTTGGCATGTCCGGCAGGTGGTTCAGGCGAGTTGACCAGGTGGTTCCAACGTGCTTGGCAGGTGCTTCCGGCGTCTCCGGCACGTGTTTCTGGCACATCTGACAGGTGGTTCCGGCATGCCCGAAGGGTGATTCCGGTCTGTCCGGTAGGTGGTTCCAGCCTGCACGGCATGTGGTTCTCGTACGTCTCAGAGGTGGTTGCGCATGCCCAACAGGTGATTCCGGACTGTCCGCCACATGGTTCTGGCACGTCTGAGAGGTGGTTCCGGCATGCCCGGCAGGTCATCCCAGAGAGTCCTCCAAGTGGTTCTGGCATAACACGCAGGTGATTTTGGTGTGTCTGGCAGGTTGTTCCGTTGTGCTTGGCAGGTGGTTCAGGCTTGGCGGGCAGGTGGTTCCAGACTGTCCAGGACGTGTTTCCAGCTTCTCCGGCAGGTGGTTCTGGTACGTCTGAGAGGTGGTTCCGCCATGGCTGGCAGGTGATTACGGACCGTCCCCCAGGTGGTTCTGGCATAGCCAGCAGTTGATATTGGCATGTCCGGCAGGTGGTTCCAGCGAGTCGAACGGGTGGCTCCGGCGTGCTCGGCAGGTGGTTCCGGTCTGTCCGGTAGGTGATTCCGGCGTGTCCGGCACGTGCTTCCGGCAGGTCTGAGAGGTGGTTTCGGCATGCCCGACAGGTGATTCCGGAGTGTACGCCAAGTGTTTCCAGCGTAGCCGGCAGGTGATTTTGCATGTCCAGCGGTCGTTCCGGCGGGTCGAGCCGGTGGTTCCGGCGTGTCCGGCAGGTGGTTCCGGTCTGTCCGGCAGGTGGTTCTGTGGTGTCCGGCACGAGGTTCAGTCTGAGAGGCTGTGCCGGCATGCCCCTCACGTGATTCCGGCTTGTCCCCGAAGTGGTGCTGGTGTAGCGGGCAGGTGATTTTGGCGTGTCCGGCAGGTGGTTCCAGCAAGCCTGGCAGGTGATTCCAAAGTTTTCACCAACTGGTTGTGGCGTAGCCGGCAGGTGATTTTTGCGTGTCCGGCAGGTGGTTCTGGCGAGTCGAGCAGGTGGTTCCGGCGTGCTCGGCAGGTGCTTCCGGGGTCATTGGCACGTGGTTCTGGCATATCTGAGAGGTGGTTCCGGCATGCCCGGCAGGTGATTCGGGAGTGTTCGCCAAGTGTTTCCGGCGTAGCCGGCAGGTGATTTTGCATGTCCAGCGGTCGTTCCGGCGGGTCGAGCCGGTGGTTCCGGCGTGACCGGCAGGTGGTTCCGGTCTGTCCGGCAGGTGGTTCTGTGGTGTCCGGCACGAGGTTCAGTCTGAGAGGCTGTGCCGGCATGCCCCTCACGTGATTCCGGCTTATCCCCGAAGTGGTGCTGGTGTAGCGGGCAGGTGAATTTGGCGTGTCCGGCAGGTGGTTCAGGCCAGTTGAGCAGGTGGTTGCGACGTGCTCGGCAGGTGCTTCCGGCGTCTCCGGCACGTGTTTCTGGCACATCTGACTGGTGGTTCCGGCATGCCCAAAAGTTGATTCCGGTCTGTCCGGTAGGTGGTTCCGGCGTGCACGGCACGTGGTTCTGGTACGTCTCAGAGGTGGTTGCGTATGCCCAACAGGTGATTCCGGACTGTCCGCCACGTGCTTCTGGTACGTCTGAGAGGTGGTTCCAACATGCCCGGCAGGTCATTTCGGAGAGTCGTCCAAGTGGTTCTGGCGTAGCCCGCAGGTGATTTTGGCGTGTCCGGCAGTTGGTTCCGCCGTGCTCGGCAGGTGGTTCAGGCATGGCCGTCACGTGGTTCCAGTCTTTCCAGGACGTGTTTCCAGCTTCTCCGGCAGGTGGTGCTGGTACGTCTGAGAGGTGGTTCCACCAAGGCTGGCAGGTGATCACGGACTGTCCCCCAGGTGGTTCTGGCATAGCCAGCAGTTGATATTGGCCTGTCCGGCAGGTGGTTCCAGCGAGTGGAACAGGTGGCTCCGGCGTTCTTGGCAGGTGGTTCCGGTCTGTCCGGTAGGTGTTTCCGGAGTGTCTGGCACGTGCTTCCGGCACGTCTGAGAGCTGGTTCCGGCATGCGCGGCAGGTGATTCCGTAGTGTCCGCCAGGTGGTTCTGGTGTACCCGGCAGGTGATTCTGGCGTGTCCGGCAGGTGTTTCTGGCGAGTCTAGCAGGTGGCTCCGGCATGCTCGGCAGGTGCTTCCGGCGTCTCCGGCACTTGGTTCTGGTGTGTCTGAGAGCTGGTTCCGGCATGTCCGGCAGATGATTCCGGAGTGTCCGCCACGTGGTTCTGGCATACCCAGCAGGTGATTTTGGCGTGTCAGGGAGGTGGTACCGGTGAGTCGAGCAGGTGGTTCCGGCGTGCTCAGCAGGTGGTTCGGGCTGTTCTGGCAGATGGTATCCGTCTGTTCGGGGTGTGGTTCCAGCATCTCATGAACACGTTTCTGGCACGTCTGAGATGTGGTTCCAGCCTGCCCGACAGGTGTTTCCGCAGTGTCCGCCAAGCGGTTCTGGCGTAGTTGGCAGGTGATTTTGGCATGACTGGCAGGTGGTTCCAGCAAGCCTGGCAGGTGATTCCAAAGTGTTCACCAACTGGTTGTGGCGTAGCCGGCAGGTGATTTTTGCGTGATCGGCAGGTGGTTCTGGCGAGTCGAGCAGGTGGTTCCGGCGTGCTCGGCTGGTGCTTCCGGGGTCATTGGCACGGGGTTCTGGCATGTCTGAGAGGTGGTTCCTGCATGCCCGGCAAGTGATTCCGGAGTGTTCGCCAAGTGGTTCTGGCATAGTCGGCAGGTGATTTTGGCATGTCCGGCAGGTGGTTCAGGCGAGTTGAGCAGGTGGTTGCGACGTGCTTGGCAGGTGCTTCCGGCGTCTCCGGCACGTGTTTCTGGCACATCTGACAGGTGGTTCCGGCATGCCCGAAAGGTGATTCCAGTCTGTCCGGTAGGTGGTTCCAGCCTGCACGGCATGTGGTTCTGGTACGTCTCAGAGGTGGTTGCGCATGCCCACCAGGTGATTCCGGACTGTCCGCCACATGGTTCTGGCACGTCTGAGAGGTGGTTCCGGCATGCCCGGCAGGTCATCCCAGAGAGTCCTCCAAGTGATTCTGGCATAACACGCAGGTGATTTTGGCGTGTCTGGCAGGTTGTTCCGTTGTGCTTGGAAGGTGGTTCAGGCTTGGCCGGCAGGTGGTTCCAGACTGTCCAGGACGTGTTTCCAGCTTCTCCGGCAGGTGGTTCTGGTACGTCTGAGAGGTGGTTCCGCCATGGCTGAAAAGCGAATCCGGACCGTCCCCCAGGTGGTTCTGGCATAGCCAGCAGTTGATATTGACCTGTCTGGCAGGTGGTTCCAGCGAGTCGAACAGGTGGCTCCGGCGTGCTCAGCAGATGGTTCCGGTCTGTCCACTAGGTGATTCCGGCGTGTCCAGCACGTGCTTCCGGCACGTCTGAGAGGTGGTTCCGGCATGCGCAACAGGTGATTTCGGAGTGTCCGCCAGGTGGTTCTGGCGTACCCGGCAGGTGATTTTGGCGTGTCCGGCAGGTGTTTCTGGCGAGTCGAGCACGGGGCTGCGGCATGCTCGGCAGGTGCTTCCGGCGTCTCCAGCACATGGTTCTGGTGTGTCTGAGAACTGGTTCCGTCATGTCTGGCAGATGATTCCGGAGTGTCCGCCAAGTGGTTCTGGCATACCCGGCTGGTGATTTGGGCATGTCAGGTAGGTGGTTCCGGCGAGTCGAGCAGGTTGCTCCGGCGTGCTCGGCAGGTTGTTCAGACGGGTCTGGCAGGTGTTTTCCGTCTGTTCGGGGTGTGGTTCCAGCATCTCATGCACATGGTTCTGGCACGTCTGAGATGTGGTTCCGGCCGGCCCGACAGGTGTTTCCACAGTGTCCGCCAAGTGGTACTGGCGTAGTTGGCAGGTGATTTTGGCATGACCGGCAGGTGGTTCCAGCAAGCCCGGCAGGTGATTCCGAAGTGTTCCCCAACTGGTTGTGGCGTAGCCGGCAGGTGATTTTTGCGTGTCCGGCAGGTGGTTCTGGCGAGTCGAGCAGGTGGTTCCGGCGTGCTCGGCAGGTGCTTCCGGGGTCATTGGCACGTGGTTCTGGCATATCTGAGAGGTGGTTCCGGCATGCCCGGCAGGTGATTCCGGAGTGTTCGCCAAGTGTTTCCGGCGTAGCCGGCAGGTGATTTTGGCGTGTCCGGCAGGTGGTTCAGGCGAGTTGAGCAGGTGGTTGCGAAGTGCTCGGCAGGTGCTTCCGGGGTCTCCGGCACGTGTTTCTGGCACATCTGACTGGTGGTTCCGGCATGCCCAAAAGTTGATTCCGGTCTGTCCGGTAGGTGGTTCCGGCGTGCACGGCACGTGGTTCTCGTACGTGTCAGAGGTGGTTGCGTATGCCCAACGGGTGATTCCGGACTGTCCGCCACGTGCTTCTGGCACGTCTGAGAGGTGGTTCCAACATGCCCGGCAGGTCATTTCGGAGAGTCGTCCAAGTGGTTCTGGCGTAGCCCGCAGGTGATTTTGGCGTGTCCGGCAGGTGGTTCCGCCGTGCTCGGCAGGTGGTTCAGGCATGGCTGTCACGTGGTTCCAGTCTGTCCAGGACGTGTTTCCAGCTTCTCCGGCAGGTGGTTCTGGTACGTCTGAGAGGTGGTTCCGCCATGGCTGGCAGGTGATCCCGGACTGTCCCCCAGGTGGTTCTGGCATAGCCAGCAGTTGATATTGGCCTGTCCGGCAGGTGGTTCCAGCGAGTCGAACAGATGGCTCCGGCGTGCTCGGCAGGTGGTTCCGGTCTGTCCGGTAGGTGATTCCGGCGTGTCCGGCACGTCTGAGAGGTGGTTCCGGCATGCGCGGCTGGTGATTCCGTAGTGTCCGCCAGGTGGTTCTGGCATACCCGGCAGGTGATTTTGGCGTGTCCGGCAGGTGTTTCTGGCGAGTCGAGCAGGTGGCTCCGGCATGCTCGGCAGGTGCTTCCGGCGTCTCCGGCACGTGGTTCTGGTGTGTCTGAGAGCTGGTTCCGGCATGTCCGGCAGGTGATTCCCGAGTGTCCGCAAGGTGGTTCTGGCGTACCCGGCAGGTGATTTTGGCGTGTCCGGCAGGTGTTTCTGGACATTCGAGCAGGTGGCTCCGGCATTCTCGGCAGGTGATTCCGGCGTCTCCGGCACTTGGTTCTGGTGTGTCTGAGAGCTGGTTCCGGCATGTCCGGCAGATGATTCCGGAGTGTCCGCCAAGTGGTTCTGGCATACCCAGCAGGTGATTTTGGCATGTCAGGGAGGTGGTACCGGTGAGTCGAGCAGGTGGTTCCGGCGTGCTCAGCAGGTGGTTCAGGCGGTTCTGGCAGGTGGTATCCGTCTGTTCGGGGTGTGGTTCCAGCATCTCATGAACACGTTTCTGGCACGTCTGAGATGTGGTTCCAGCCGGCCCGACAGGTGTTTCCGCAGTGTCCGCCAAGCGGTTCTGTTGTAGTTGGCAGGTGATTTTGGCATGACTGGCAGGTGGTTCCAGCAAGCCTGGCAGGTGATTCCAAAGTGTTCACCAACTGGTTGTGGCGTAGCCGGCAGGTGATTTTTGCGTGATCGGCAGGTGGTTCTGGCGAGTCGAGCAGGTGGTTCCGGCGTGCTCGGCTGGTGCTTCCGGGGTCATTGGCACGGGGTTCTGGCATGTCTGAGAGGTGGTTCCTGCATGCCCGGCAAGTGATTCAGGAGTGTTCGCCAAGTGGTTCTGGCATAGTCGGCAGGTGATTTTGGCATGTCCGGCAGGTGGTTCAGGCGAGTTGAGCAGGTGGTTCCAACGTGCTTGGCAGGTGCTTCCGGCGTCTCCGGCACGTGTTTCTGGCACATCTGACAGGTGGTTCCGGCATGCCCGAAAGGTGATTCCGGTCTGTCCGGTAGGTGGTTCCAGCCTGCATGGCATGTGGTTCTGGTACGTCTCAGAGGTGGTTGCGCATGCCCAACAGGTGATTCCGGACTGTCCGCCACATGGTTCTGGCACGTCTGAGAGGTGGTTCCGGCATGCCCGGCAGGTCATCCCAGAGAGTCCTCCAAGTGGTTCTGGCATAACACGCAGGTGATTTTGGCGTGTCTGGCAGGTTGTTCCGTTGTGCTTGGCAGGTGGTTCAGGCTTGGCCGGCAGGTGGTTCCAGACTGTCCAGGACGTGTTTCCAGCTTCTCCGGCAGGTGGTTCTGGTACGTCTGAGAGGTGGTTCCGCCATGGCTGGCAGGTGATTCCGGACCGTCCCCCAGGTGGTTCTGGCATAGCCAGCAGTTGATATTGGCCTGTCCGGCAGGTGGTTCCAGCGAGTCGAACAGGTGGCTCCGGGGTGCTTGGCAGGTGGTTCCGGTCTGTCCGGTAGTTGATTCCGGCGTGTCCGGCATGTGCTTCCGGCACGTCTGAGAGGTGGTTCCGGCATGCGCGACAGGTGATTTCGGAGTGTCCGCCAGGTGGTTCTGGCGTACCCGGCAGGTGATTTGGGCGTGTCCGGCAGGTGTTTCTGGCGAGTCGAGCAGGTGGCTCCGGCATGCTCGGCAGGTGCTTCCGGCGTCTCCGGCACGTGGTTCTGGTGTGTCTCAGGGCTGGTTCCGGCATGTCCGGCAGATGATTCCGGAGTGTCCGCCAAGTAGTTCTGGCATACCCGGCTGGTGATTTGGGCATGTCAGGTAGGTGGTTCCAGCGAGTCGAGCAGGTGGCTCCGGCGTGCTCGGCAGGTTGTTCAGACGGGTCTGGCAGGTGTTTTCCGTCTGTTCGGGGTGTGGTTCCAGCATCTCATGCACATGGTTCTGGCACGTCTGAGATGTGGTTCCGGCCGGCCCGACAGGTGTTTCCACAGTGTCCGCCAAGTGGTACTGGCGTAGTTGGCAGGTGATTTTGGCATGACCGGCAGGTGGTTCCAGCAAGCCCGGCAGGTGATTCCGAAGTGTTCCCCAACTGGTTGTGGCGTAGCCGGCAGGTGATTTTTGCGTGTCCGGCTGGTGGTTCTGGCGAGTCGAGCAGGTGGTTCCGGCGTGCTCGGCAGGTGCTTCCGGGGTCATTGGCACGTGGTTCTGGCATATCTGAGAGGTGGTTCCGGCATGCCCGGCAGGTGATTCCGGAGTGTTCGCCAAGTGTTTCCGGCGTAGCCGGCAGGTGATTTTGCATGTCCAGCGGTCGTTCCGGCGGGTCGAGCCGGTGGTTCCGGCGTGTCCGGCAGGTGGTTCCGGTCTGTCCGGCAGGTGGTTCTGTGGTGTCCGGCACGAGGTTCAGTCTGAGAGGCTGTGCCGGCATGCCCCTCACGTGATTCCGGCTTGTCCCCGAAGTGGTGCTGGTGTAGCGGGCAGGTGATTTTGGCGTGTCCGGCAGGTGGTTCAGGCGAGTTGAGCAGGTGGTTGCGACGTGCTCGGCAGGTGCTTCCGGCGTCTCCGGCACGTGTTTCTGGCACATCTGACTGGTGGTTCCGGCATGCCCAAAAGTTGATTCCGGTCTGTCCGGTAGGTGGTTCCGGCGTGCACGGCACGTGGTTCTGGTACGTCTCAGAGGTGGTTGCGTATGCCCAACAGGTGATTCCGGACTGTCCGCCACGTGCTTCTGGCACGTCTGAGAGGTGGTTCCAACATGCCCGGCATGTCATTTCGGAGAGTCGTCCAAGTGGTTCTGGCGTAGCCCGCAGGTGATTTTGGCGTGTCCGGCAGGTGGTTCCAGCGAGTCCAACAGGTGGCTCCGGCGTTCTTGGCAGGTGGTTCCGGTCTGTCCGGTAGGTGTTTCCGGCGTGTCTGGCACGTGCTTCCGGCACGTCTGAGAGGTGGTTCCGTCATGCGCGGCAGGTGATTCCGGAGTGTCCGCCAGGTGGTTCTGGCGTACCCGGCAGGTGATTTTGGCGTGTCCGGCAGGTGTTTCTGGCGAGTCGAGCAGGTGGCTCCGGCATGCTCGGCAGGTGCTTCCGGCGTCTCCGGCACTTGGTTGTGGTGTGTCTGAGAGCTGGTTCCGGCATGTCCGGCAGATGATTCCAGAGGTTCCGCCAACTGGTTCTGGCATACCCAGCAGGTGATTTTGGCGTGTCAGGGAGGTGGTACCGGTGAGTCGAGCAGGTGGTTCCGGCGTGCTCAGCAGGTGGTTCAGGCGGTTCTGGCAGGTGGTATCCGTCTGTTCGGGGTGTGGTTCCAGCATCTCATGAACACGTTTCTGGCACGTCTGAGATGTGGTTCCAGCCGGCCCGACAGGTGTTTCCGCAGTGTCCGCCAAGCGGTTCTGGCGTAGTTGGCAGGTGATTTTGGCATGACTGTCAGGTGGTTCCAGCAAGCCTGGCAGGTGATTCCAAAGTGTTCACCAACTGGTTGTGGCGTAGCCGGCAGGTGATTTTTGCGTGATCGGCAGGTGGTTCTGGCGAGTCGAGCAGGTGGTACCGGCGTGCTCGGCTGGTGCTTCCGGGGTCATTGGCACGGGGTTCTGGCATGTCTGAGTGGTGGTTCCTGCATGCCCGGCAAGTGATTCCGGAGTGTTCGCCAAGTGGTTCTGGCATAGTCGGCAGGTGATTTTGGCATGTCCGGCAGGTGGTTCAGGCGAGTTGACCAGGTGGTTCCAACGTGCTTGGCAGGTGCTTCCGGCGTCTCCGGCACGTGTTTCTGGCACATCTGACAGGTGGTTCCGGCATGCCCGAAATGTGATTCCGGCCTGTCCGGTAGGTGGTTCCAGCCGGCACGGCATGTGGTTCTGGTACGTCTCAGAGGTGGTTGCGCATGCCCAACAGGTGATTCCGGACTGTCCGCCACATGGTTCTGGCACGTCTGAGAGGTGGTTCCGGCATGCCCGGCAGGTCATCCCAGAGAGTCCTCCAAGTGGTTCTGGCATAACACGCAGGTGATTTTGGCGTGTCTGGCAGGTTGTTCCGTTGTGCTTGGCAGGTGGTTCAGGCTTGGCCGGCAGGTGGTTCCAGACTGTCCAGGACGTGTTTCCAGCTTCTCCGAAAGGTGGTTCTGGTACGTCTGAGAGGTGGTTCCGCCATGGCTGGCAGGTGATTCCGGACCGTCCCCCAGGTGGTTCTGGCATAGCCAGCAGTTGATATTGGCCTGTCCGGCACGTGGTTCTAGCGAGTCGAACAGGTGGCTCCGGCGTGCTTGGCAGGTGGTTCCGGTCTGTCCGGTAGTTGATTCCGGCGTGTCCGGCATGTGCTTCCGGCACGTCTGAGAGGTGGTTCCGGCATGCGCGACAGGTGATTTCGGAGTGTCCGCCAGGTGGTTCTGGCGTACCCGGCAGGTGATTTGGGCGTGTCCGGCAGGTGTTTCTGGCGAGTCGAGCAGGTGGCTCCGGCATGCTCGGCAGGTGCTTCCGGCGTCTCCGGCACGTGGTTCTGGTGTGTCTCAGAGCTGGTTCCGGCATGTCCGGCAGATGATTCCGGAGTGTCCGCCAAGTAGTTCTGGCATACCCGGCTGGTGATTTGGGCATGTCAGGTAGGTGGTTCCGGCGAGTCGAGCAGGTGGCTCCGGCGTGCTCGGCAGGTTGTTCAGACGGGTCTGGCAGGTGTTTTCCGTCTGTTCGGGGTGTGGTTCCAGCATCTCATGCACATGGTTCTGGCACGTCTGAGATGTGGTTCCGGCCGGCCCGACCGGTGTTTCCACAGTGTCCGCCAAGTGGTACTGGCGTAGTTGGCAGGTGATTTTGGCATGACCGGCAGGTGGTTCCAGCAAGCCCGGCAGGTGATTCCGAAGTGTTCCCCAACTGGTTGTGGCGTAGCCGGCAGGTGATTTTTGCGTGTCCGGCTGGTGGTTCTGGCGAGTCGAGCAGGTGGTTCCGGCGTGCTCGGCAGGTGCTTCCGGGGTCATTGGCACGTGGTTCTGGCATATCTGAGAGGTGGTTCCGGCATGCCCGGCAGGTGATTCCGGAGTGTTCGCCAAGTGTTTCCGGCGTAGCCGGCAGGTGATTTTGCATGTCCAGCGGTCGTTCCGGCGGGTCGAGCCGGTGGTTCCGGCGTGTCCGGCAGGTGGTTCCGGTCTGTCCGGCAGGTGGTTCTGTGGTGTCCGGCACGAGGTTCAGTCTGAGAGGCTGTGCCGGCATGCCCCTCACGTGATTCCGGCTTGTCCCCGAAGTGGTGCTGGTGTAGCGGGCAGGTGATTTTGGCGTGTCCGGCAGGTGGTTCAGGCGAGTTGAGCAGGTGGTTGCGACGTGCTCGGCAGGTGCTTCCGGCGTCTCCGGCACGTGTTTCTGGCACATCTGACTGGTGGTTCCGGCATGCCCAAAAGTTGATTCCGGTCTGTCCGGTAGGTGGTTCCGGCGTGCACGGCACGTGGTTCTGGTACGTCTCAGAGGTGGTTGCGTATGCCCAACAGGTGATTCCGGACTGTCCGCCACGTGCTTCTGGCACGTCTGAGAGGTGGTTCCAAAATGCCCGGCATGTCATTTCGGAGAGTCGTCCAAGTGGTTCTGGCGTAGCCCGCAGGTGATTTTGGCGTGTCCGGCAGGTGGTTCCGCCGTGCTCGGCAGGTGGTTCAGGCATGGCCGTCACGTGGTTCCAGTCTGTCCAGGACGTGTTTCCAGCTTCTCCGGCAGGTGGTTCTGCTACGTCTGAGAGGTGGTTCCGCCATGGCTGGCAGGTGATCCCGGACTGTCCCCCAGGTGGTTCTGGCATAGCCAGCAGTTGATATTGGCCTGTCCGGCAGGTGGTTCCAGCGAGTCGAACAGGTGGCTCCGGCGTTCTTGGCAGGTGGTTCCGGTCTGTCCGGTAGGTGTTTCCGGCGTGTCTGGCACGTGCTTCCGGCACGTCTGAGAGGTGGTTCCGTCATGCGCGGCAGGTGATTCCGGAGTGTCCGCCAGGTGGTTCTGGCGTACCCGGCAGGTGATTTTGGCGGGTCCGGCAGGTGTTTCTGGCGAGTCGAGCAGGTGGCTCCGGCATGCTCGGCAGGTGCTTCCGGCGTCTCCGGCACTTGGTTGTGGTGTGTCTGAGAGCTGGTTCCGGCATGTCTGGCAGATGATTCCAGAGGTTCCGCCAACTGGTTCTGGCATACCCAGCAGGTGATTTTGGCGTGTCAGGGAGGTGGTACCGGTGAGTCGAGCAGGTGGTTCCGGCGTGCTCAGCAGGTGGTTCAGGCGGTTCTGGCAGGTGGTATCCGTCTGTTCGGGGTGTGGTTCCAGCATCTCATGAACACGTTTCTGGCACGTCTGAGATGTGGTTCCAGCCGGCCCGACAGGTGTTTCCGCAGTGTCCGCCAAGCGGTTCTGGCGTAGTTGGCAGGTGATTTTGGCATGACTGTCAGGTGGTTCCAGCAAGCCTGGCAGGTGATTCCAAAGTGTTCACCAACTGGTTGTGGCGTAGCCGGCAGGTGATTTTTGCGTGATCGGAAGGTGGTTCTGGCGAGTCGAGCAGGTGGTACCGGCGTGCTCGGCTGGTGCTTCCGGGGTCATTGGCACGGGGTTCTGGCATGTCTGAGTGGTGGTTCCTGCATGCCCGGCAAGTGATTCCGGAGAGTTCGCCAAGTGGTTCTGGCATAGTCGGCAGGTGATTTTGGCATGTCCGGCAGGTGGTTCAGGAGAGTTGACCAGGTGGTTCCAACGTGCTTGGCAGGTGCTTCCGGCGTCTCCGGCACGTGTTTCTGGCACATCTGACAGGTGGTTCCGGCATGCCCGAAATGTGATTCCGGTCTGTCCGGTAGGTGGTTCCAGCCAGCACGGCTTGTGGTTCTGGTACGTCTCAGAGGTGGTTGCGCATGCCCAACAGGTGATTCCGGACTGTCCGCCACATGGTTCTGGCACGTCTGAGAGGTGGTTCCGGCATGCCCGGCAGGTCATCCCAGAGAGTCCTCCAAGTGGTTCTGGCATAACACGCAGGTGATTTTGGCGTGTCTGGCAGGTTGTTCCGTTGTGCTTGGCAGGTGGTTCAGGCTTGGCCGGCAGGTGGTTCCAGACTGTCCAGGACGTGTTTCCAGCTTCTCCGGCAGGTGGTTCTGGTACGTCTGAGAGGTGGTTCCGCCATGGCTGGCAGGTGATTCCGGACCGTCCCCCAGGTGGTTCTGGCATAGCCAGCAGTTGATATTGGCCTGTCCGGCAGGTGGTTCCAGCGAGTCGAACAGCTGGCTCTGGCGTGCTCGGCAGGTGGTTCCGGTCTGTCCGGTAGTTGATTCCGGCGTGTCCGGCATGTGCTTCCGGCACGTCTGAGAGGTGGTTCCGGCATGCGCGACAGGTGATTTCGGAGTGTCCGCCAGGTGGTTCTGGCGTACCCGGCAGGTGATTTGGGCGTGTCCGGCAGGTGTTTCTGGCGAGTCGAGCAGGTGGCTCCGGCATGCTCGGCAGGTGCTTCCGGCGTCTCCGGCACGTGGTTCTGGTGTGTCTGAGAGCTGGTTGGGCATGTCCGGCAGATGATTCCGGAGTGTCCGCCAAGTGGTTCTGGCATACCCGGCTGGTGGTTTGGGCATGTCAGGTAGGTGGTTCCGGCGAGTCGAGCAGGTGGCTCCGGCGTGCTCGGCAGGTTGTTCAGACGGGTCTGGCAGGTGTTTTCCGTCTGTTCGGGGTGTGGTTCCAGCATCTCATGCACATGGTTCTGGCACGTCTGAGATGTGGTTCCGGCCGGCCCGACAGGCGTTTCCACAGTGTCCGCCAAGTGGTACTGGCGTAGTTGGCAGGTGATTTTGGCATGACCGGCAGGTGGTTCCAGCAAGCCCGGCAGGTGATTCCGAAGTGTTCCCCAACTGGTTGTGGCGTAGCCGGCAGGTGATTTTTGCGTGTCCGGCTGGTGGTTCTGGCGAGTCGAGCAGGTGGTTCCGGCGTGCTCGGCAGGTGCTTCCGGGGTCATTGGCACGTGGTTCTGGCATATCTGAGAGGTGGTTCCGGCATGCCCGGCAGGTGATTCCGGAGTGTTCGCCAAGTGTTTCCGGCGTAGCCGGCAGGTGATTTTGCATGTCCAGCGGTCGTTCCGGCGGGTCGAGCCGGTGGTTCCGGCGTGTCCGGCAGGTGGTTCCGGTCTGTCCGGCAGGTGGTTCTGTGGTGTCCGGCACGAGGTTCAGTCTGAGAGGCTGTGCCGGCATGCCCCTCACGTGATTCCGGCTTGTCCCCGAAGTGGTGCTGGTGTAGCGGGCAGGTGATTTTGGCGTGTCCGGCAGGTGGTTCAGGCGAGTTGAGCAGGTGGTTGCGACGTGCTCGGCAGGTGCTTCCGGCGTCTCCGGCACGTGTTTCTGGCACATCTGACTGGTGGTTCCGGCATGCCCAAAAGTTGATTCCGGTCTGTCCGGTAGGTGGTTCCGGCGTGCACGGCACGTGGTTCTGGTACGTCTCAGAGGTGGTTGCGTATGCCCAACAGGTGATTCCGGACTGTCCGCCACGTGCTTCTGGCACGTCTGAGAGGTGGTTCCAACATTCCCGGCAGGTCATTTCGGAGAGTCGTCCAAGTGGTTCTGGCGTAGCCCGCAGGTGATTTTGGCGTGTCCGGCAGGTGGTTCCGCCGTGCTCGGCAGGTGGTTCAGGCATGGCCGTCACGTGGTTCCAGTCTGTCCAGGACGTGTTTCCAGCTTCTCCGGCAGGTGGTTCTGCTACGTCTGAGAGGTGGTTCCGCCATGGCTGGCAGGTGATCCCGGACTGTCCCCCAGGTGGTTCTGGCATAGCCAGCAGTTGATATTGGGCTGTCCGGCAGGTGGTTCCAGCGAGGCGAACAGGTGGCTCCGGCGTTCTTGGCAGGTGGTTCCGGTCTGTCCGGTAGGTGTTTCCGGCGTGTCTGGCACGTGCTTCCGGCACGTCTGAGAGGTGGTTCCGGCATGCGCGGCAGGTGATTCCGGAGTGTCCGCCAGGTGGTTCTGGCGTACCCGGCAGGTGATTTCGGCGTGTCCGGCAGGTGTTTCTGGCGAGTCGAGCAGGTGGCTCCGGCATGCTCGGCTGGTGCTTCCGGCGTCTCCGGCACTTGGTTGTGGTGTGTCTGAGAGCTGGTTCCGGCATGTCCTGCAGATGATTCCGGAGGTTCCGCCAACTGGTTCTGGCATACCCAGCAGGTGATTTTGGCGTGTCAGGGAGGTGGTACCGGTGAGTCGAGCAGGTGGTTCCGGCGTGCTCAGCAGGTGGTTCAGGCGGTTCTGGCAGGTGGTATCCGTCTGTTCGGGGTGTGCTTCCAGCATCTCATGAACACGTTTCTGGCACGTCTGAGATGTGGTTCCAGCCGGCCCGACAGGTGTTTCCGCAGTGTCCGCCAAGCGGTTCTGGCGTAGTTGGCAGGTGATTTTGGCATGACTGTCAGGTGGTTCCAGCAAGCCTGGCAGGTGATTCCAAAGTGTTCACCAACTGGTTGTGGCGTAGCCGGCAGGTGATTTTTGCGTGATCGGCAGGTGGTTCTGGCGAGTCGAGCAGGTGGTACCGGCGTGCTCGGCTGGTGCTTCCGGGGTCATTGGCACGGGGTTCTGGCATGTCTGAGAGGTGGTTCCTGCATGCCCGGCAAGTGATTCCGGAGTGTTCGCCAAGTGGTTCTGGCATAGTCGGCAGGTGATTTTGGCATGTCCGGCAGGTGGTTCAGGCGAGTTGAGCAGGTGGTTCCAACGTGCTTGGCAGGTGCTTCCGGCGTCTCCGGCACGTGTTTCTGGCACATCTGACAGGTGGTTCCGGCATGCCCGAAAGGTGATTCCGTTCTGTCCGGTAGGTGGTTCCAGCCGGCACGGCATGTGGTTCTGGTACGTCTCAGAGGTGGTTGCGCATGCCCAACAGGTGATTCTGGACTGTCCGCCACATGGTTCTGGCACGTCTGAGAGGTGGTTCCGGCATGCCCGGCAGGTCATCCCAGAGAGTCCTCCAAGTGGTTCTGGCATAACACGCAGGTGATTTTGGCGTGTCTGGCAGGTTGTTCCGTTGTGCTTGGCAGGTGGTTCAGGCTTGGCCGGCAGGTGGTTCCAGACTGTCCAGGACGTGTTTCCAGCTTCTCCGGCAGGTGGTTCTGGTACGTCTGAGAGGTGGTTCCGCCATGGCTGGCAGGTGATTCCGGACCGTCCCCCAGGTGGTTCTGGCATAGCCAGCAGTTGATATTGGCCTGTCCGGCAGGTGGTTCCAGCGAGTCGAACAGGTGGCTCCGGCGTGCTCGGCAGGTGGTTCCGGTCTGTCCGGTAGTTGATTCCGGCGTGTCCGGCATGTGCTTCCGGCACGTCTGAGAGGTGGTTCCGGCATGCGCGACAGGTGATTTCGGAGTGTCCGCCAGGTGGTTCTGGCGTACCCGGCAGGTGATTTTGGCGTGTCCGGCAGGTGTTTCTGGCGAGTCGAGCAGGTGGCTCCGGCATGCTCGGCAGGTGCTTCCGGCGTCTCCGGCACGTGGTTCTGGTGTGTCTGAGAGCTGGTTCCGGCATGTCCGGCAGATGATTCCGGAGTGTCCGCCAAGTGGTTCTGGCATACCCGGCTGGTGATTTGGGCATGTCAGGTAGGTGGTTCCGGGGAGTCGAGCAGGTGGCTCCGGCGTGCTCGGCAGGTTGTTCAGACGGGTCTGGCAGGTGTTTTCCGTCTGTTCGGGGTGTGGTTCCAGCATCTCATGCACATGGTTCTGGCACGTCTGAGATGTGGTTCCGGCCGGCCCGACAGGTGTTTCCACAGTGTCCGCCAAGTGGTACTGGCGTAGTTGGCAGGTGATTTTGGCATGACCGGCAGGTGGTTCCAGCAAGCCCGGCAGGTGATTCCGAAGTGTTCCCCAACTGGTTGTGGCGTAGCCGGCAGGTGATTTTTGCGTGTCCGGCAGGTGGTTCTGGCGAGTCGAGCAGGTGGCTCCGGCGTGCTCGGCAGGTTGTTCAGACTGTCTGGCAGGTGTTTTCCGTCTGTTCGGGGTGTGGTTCCAGCATCTCATGCACATGGTTCTGGGTCGTCTGAGATGTGGTTCCGGCCGGCCCGACAGGTGTTTCCACAGTGTCCGCCAAGTGGTACTGGTGTAGTTGGCAGGTGATTTTGGCATGACCGGCAGGTGGTTTCAGCAAGCCCGGCAGGTGTTTCCCAAGTGTTCCCCAACTGGTTGTGGCGTAGCCGGCAGGTGATTTTTGAGTGATCCGGCTGGTGGTTCTGGCGAGTCGAGCAGGTGGTTCCGGCGTGCTCGGCAGGTGCTTCCGGGGTCATTGGCACGTGGTTCTGGCATATCTGAGAGGTGGTTCCGGCATGCCCGGCAGGTGATTCCGGAGTGTTCGCCAAGTGTTTCCGGCGTAGCCGGCAGGTGATTTTGCATGTCCAGCGGTCGTTCCGGCGGGTCGCCGGTGGTTCCGGCGTGTCCGGCAGGTGGTTCCGGTCTGTCCGGCAGGTGGTTCTGTGGTGTCCGGCACGAGGTTCAGTCTGAGAGGCTGTCCATCCCTTTCCCCGAAGTGGTGCTGGTGTAGCGGGCAGGTGATTTTGGCGTGTCCGGCAGGTGGTTCAGGCGAGTTGAGCAGGTGGTTGCGACGTGCTCGGCAGGTGCTTCCGGCGTCTCCGGCACGTGTTTCTGGCACATCTGACTGGTGGTTCCGGCATGCCCAAAAGTTGATTCCGGTCTGTCCGGTAGGTGGTTCCGGCGTGCACGGCACGTGGTTCTGGTACGTCTCAGAGGTGGTTGCGTATGCCCAACAGGTGATTCCGGACTGTCCGCCACGTGCTTCTGGCACGTCTGAGAGGTGGTTCCAACATGCCCGGCAGGTCATTTCGGAGAGTCGTCCAAGTGGTTCTGGCGTAGCCCGCAGGTGATTTTGGCGTGTCCGGCAGGTGGTTCCGCCGTGCTCGGCAGGTGGTTCAGGCATGGCCGTCACGTGGTTCCAGTCTGTCCAGGACGTGTTTCCAGCTTCTCCGGCAGGTGGTTCTGGTACGTCTGAGAGGTGGTTCCGCCATGGCTGGCAGGTGATCCCGGACTGTCCCCCAGGTGGTTCTGGCATAGCCAGCAGTTGATATTGGCCTGTCCAGCAGGTGGTTCCAGCGAGTCGAACAGGTGGCTCCGGCGTGCTCGGCAGGTGGTTCTGGTCTGTCCGGTAGGTGTTTCCGGCGTGTCTGGCATGTGCTTCCGGCACGTCTGAGAGGTGGTTCCGCCATGCGCGGCAGGTGATTCCGGAGTGTCCGCCAGGTGGTTCTGGCGTACCCGGCAGGTGATTTTGGCGTGTCCGGCAGGTGTTTCTGGCGAGTCGAGCAGGTGGCTCCGGCATGCTCGGCAGGTGCTTCCGGCGTCTCCGGCACTTGGTTCTGGTGTGTCTGAGAGCTGGTTCCGGCATGTCCGGCAGATGATTCCGGAGTGTCCGCCAAGTGGTTCTGGCATACCCAGCAGGTGATTTTGGCGTGTCAGGGAGGTGGTACCGGTGAGTCGAGCAGGTGGTTCCGGTGTGCTCAGCAGGCGGTTCAGGCGGTTCTGTCAGGTGGTATCCGTCTGTTCGGGGTGTGGTTCCAGCATCTCATGAACACGTTTCTGGCACGTCTGAGATGTGGTTCCAGCCGGCCCGACAGGTGTTTCCGCAGTGTCCGCCAAGCGGTTCTGGCGTAGTTGGCAGGTGATTTTGGCATGACTGGCAGGTGGTTCCAGCAAGCCTGGCAGCTGATTCCAAAGTGTTCACCAACTGGTTGTGGTGTAGCTGGCAGGTGATTTTTGCGTGTCCGGCAGGTGGTTCTGGCGAGTCGAGCAGGTGGCTCCGGCGTGCTCGGCAGGTTGTTCAGAATGTCTGGCAGGTGTTTTCCGTCTGTTCGGGGTGTGGTTCCAGCATCTCATGCACATGGTTCTGGCACGTCTGAGATGTGGTTCCGGCCGGCCCGACAGGCGTTTCCACAGTGTCCGCCAAGTGGTACTGGCGTAGTTGGCAGGTGATTTTGGCATGACCGGCAGGTGGTTCCAGCAAGCCCGGCAGGTGATTCCGAAGTGTTCCCCAACTGGTTGTGGTGTAGCCGGCATGTGATTTTTGCGTGTCCGGCAGGTGGTTCTGGCGAGTCGAGCAGGTGGTTCCGGCGTGCTCGGCAGGTGCTTCCGGGGTCATAGACGCATGGTTCTGGCATATCTGAGAGGTGGCTCCGGCATGCCCGGCAGGTGATTCCGGAGTGTTCGCCAAGTGTTTCCGGCGTAGCCGGCAGGTGATTTTGCATGTCCAGCGGTCGTTCCGGCGGGTCGAGCCGGTGGTTCCGGCGTGTCCGGCAGGTGGTTCCGGTCTGTCCGGCAGGTGGTTCTGTGGTGTCCGGCACGAGGTTCAGTCTGAGAGGCTGTGCCGGCATGCCCCTCACGTGATTCCGGCTTGTCCCCGAAGTGGTGCTGGTGTAGCGGGCAGGTGATTTTGGCGTGTCCGGCAGGTGGTTCAGGCGAGTTGAGCAGGTGGTTCCGGCGTGCTCGGCTGGTGCTTCCGGGCTCATTGGCACGGGGTTCTGGCATGTCTGAGAGGTGGTTCCTGCATGACCGGCAAGTGATTCCGGAGTGTTCGCCAAGTGGTTCTGGCATAGTCGGCAGGTGATTTTGGCATGTCCGGCAGGTGGTTCAGGCGAGTTGAGCAGGTGGTTCCAACGTGCTTGGCAGGTGCTTCCGGCGTCTCCGGCACGTGTTTCTGGCACATCTGACAGGTGGTTCCGGCATGCCCGAAGGGTGATTCCGGTCTGTCCGGTAGGTGGTTCCAGCCTGCACGGCATGTGGTTCTCGTACGTCTCAGAGGTGGTTGCGCATGCCCAACAGGTGATTCCGGACTGTCCGCCACATGGTTCTGGCACGTCTGAGAGGTGGTTCCGGCATGCCCGGCAGGTCATCCCAGAGAGTCCTCCAAGTGGTTCTGGCATAACACGCAGGTGATTTTGGTGTGTCTGGCAGGTTGTTCCGTTGTGCTTGGCAGGTGGTTCAGGCTTGGCGGGCAGGTGGTTCCAGACTGTCCAGGACGTGTTTCCAGCTTCTCCGGCAGGTGGTTCTGGTACGTCTGAGAGGTGGTTCCGCCATGGCTGGCAGGTGATTACGGACCGTCCCCCAGGTGGTTCTGGCATAGCCAGCAGTTGATATTGGCATGTCCGGCAGGTGGTTCCAGCGAGTCGAACGGGTGGCTCCGGCGTGCTCGGCAGGTGGTTCCGGTCTGTCCGGTAGGTGATTCCGGCGTGTCCGGCACGTGCTTCCGGCAGGTCTGAGAGGTGGTTTCGGCATGCCCGACAGGTGATTCCGGAGTGTACGCCAAGTGTTTCCAGCGTAGCCGGCAGGTGATTTTGCATGTCCAGCGGTCGTTCCGGCGGGTCGAGCCGGTGGTTCCGGCGTGTCCGGCAGGTGGTTCCGGTCTGTCCGGCAGGTGGTTCTGTGGTGTCCGGCACGAGGTTCAGTCTGAGAGGCTGTGCCGGCATGCCCCTCACGTGATTCCGGCTTGTCCCCGAAGTGGTGCTGGTGTAGCGGGCAGGTGATTTTGGCGTGTCCGGCAGGTGGTTCCAGCAAGCCTGGCAGGTGATTCCAAAGTTTTCACCAACTGGTTGTGGCGTAGCCGGCAGGTGATTTTTGCGTGATCGGCAGGTGGTTCTGGCGAGTCGAGCAGGTGGTTCCGGCGTGCTCGGCTGGTTCTTCCGGGGTCATTGGCACGGGGTTCTGGCATGTCTGAGAGGTGGTTCCTTCATGCCCGGCAAGTGATTCCGGAGTGTTCACCAAGTGGTTCTGGCATAGTCGGCAGGTGATTTTGGCATGTCCGGCAGGTGGTTCAGGCGAGTTGAGCAGGTGGTTGCGACGTGCTTGGCAGGTGCTTCCGGCGTCTCCGGCACGTGTTTCTGGCACATCTGACAGGTCGTTCCGGCATGCCCGAAGGGTGATTCCGGTCTGTCTGGTAGGTGGTTCCGGCGTGCACGGCACGTGGTTCTGGTACGTGTCAGAGGTGGTTGCGTATGCCAAACAGGTGATTCCGGACTGTCCGCCACGTGCTTCTGGCACGTCTGAGAGGTGGTTCCAACATGCCCGGCAGGTCATTTTGGAGAGTCGTCCAAGTGGTTCTGGCGTAGCCCGGAGGTGATTTTGGCGTGTCCGGCAGGTGGTTCCGCCGTGCTCGGCAGGTGGTTCAGGCATGGCCGTCACGTGGTTCCAGTCTGTCCAGGACGTGTTTCCAGCTTCTCCGGCAGGTGGTTCTGGTACATCTGAGAGGTGGTTCCGCCATGGCTGGCAGGTGATCCCGGACTGTCCCCCAGGTGGTTCTGGCATAGCCAGCAGTTGATATTGGCCTGTCCGGCAGGTGGTTCCAGCGAGTCGAACAGGTGGCTCCGGCGTTCTTGGCAGGTGGTTCCGGTCTGTCCGGTAGGTGTTTCCGGCGTGTCTGGCACGTGCTTCCAGCACGTCTGAGAGGTGGTTCCGGCATGCGCGGCAGGTGATTCCGTAGTGTCCGCCAGGTGGTTCTGGCATACCCGGCAGGTGATTTTGGCGTGTCCGGCAGGTATTTCTGGCGAGTCGAGCAGGTGGCTCCGGCATGCCCAGCAGGTGCTTCCGGCATCTCCGGCACTTGATTCTGGTGTGTCTGAGAGCTGGTTCCGGCATGTCCGGCAGATGATTCCGGAGTGTCCGCCAAGTGGTTCTGGCATACCCAGCAGGTGATTTTGGCGTGTCAGGGAGGTGGTACCGGTGAGTCGAGCAGGTGGTTCCGGCGTGCTCGGCAGGTGGTTCAGGCGGTTCTGGCAGGTGGTATCCGTCTGTTCGGGGTGTGGTTCCAGCATCTCATGAACACGTTTCTGGCACGTCTGAGATGTGGTTCCAGCCGGCCCGACAGGTGTTTCCGCAGTGTCCGCCAAGCGGTTCTGGCGTAGTTGGCAGGTGATTTTGGCATGACCGGCAGGTGGTTCCAGCAAGCCTGGCAGGTGATTCCGAAGTGTTCCCCAACTGGTTGTGGCGTAGCCGGCAGGTGATTTTTGCGTGATCGGCAGGTGGTTCTGGCGAGTCGAGCAGGTGGTACCGGCGTGCTCGGCTGGTGCTTCCGGGGTCATTGGCACGGGGTTCTGGCATGTCTGAGAGGTGGTTCCTGCATGCCCGGCAAGTGATTCCGGAGTGTTCGCCAAGTGGTTCTGGCATAGTCGGCAGGTGATTTTGGCATGTCCGGCAGGTGGTTCAGGCGAGTTGAGCAGGTGGTTCCAACGTGCTTGGCAGGTGCTTCCGGCGTCTCCGGCACGTGTTTCTGGCACATCTGACAGGTGGTTCCGGCATGCCCGAAAGGTGATTCCGGTCTGTTCGGTAGGTGGTTCCAGCCGGCACGGCATGTGGTTCTGGTACGTCTCAGAGGTGGTTGCGCATGCCCAACAGGTGATTCTGGACTGTCCGCCACATGGTTCTGGCACGTCTGAGAGGTGGTTCCGGCATGCCCGGCAGGTCATCCCAGAGAGTCCTCCAAGTGGTTCTGGCATAACACGCAGGTGATTTTGGCGTGTCTGGCAGGTTGTTCCGTTGTGCTTGGCAGGTGGTTCAGGCTTGGCCGGCAGGTGGTTCCAGACTGTCGAGGACGTGTTTCCAGCTTCTCCGGCAGGTGGTTCTGGTACGTCTGAGAGGTGGTTCCGCCGTGGCTTGCAGGTGATTCCGGACCGTCCCCCAGGTGGTTCTGGCATAGCCAGCAGTTGATATTGGCCTGTCCGGCAGGTGGTTCCAGCGAGTCGAACAGGTGGCTCCGGCGTGCTCGGCAGGTGGTTCCGGTCTGTCCGGTAGTTGATTCCGGCGTGTCCGGCATGTGCTTCCGGCACGTCTGAGAGGTGGTTCCGGCATGCGCGACAGGTGATTTCGGAGTGTCCGCCAGGTGGTTCTGGCGTACCCGGCAGGTGATTTGGGCGTGTCCGGCAGGTGTTTCTGGCGAGTCGAGCAGGTGGCTCCGGCATGCTCGGCAGGTGCTTCCGGCGTCTCCGGCACGTGGTTCTGGTGTGTCTGAGAGCTGGTTCCGGCATGTCCGGCAGATGATTCCGGAGTGTCCGCCAAGTGGTTCTGGCATACCCGGCTGGTGATTTGGGCATGTCAGGTAGGTGGTTCCGGCGAGTCGAGCAGGTGGCTCCGGCGTGCTCGGCAGGTTGTTCAGACGGGTCTGGCAGGTGTTTTCCGTCTGTTCGGGGTGTGGTTCCAGCATCTCATGCACATGGTTCTGGCACGTCTGAGATGTGGTTCCGGCCGGCCCGACAGGTGTTTCCACAGTGTCCGCCAAGTGGTACTGGCGTAGTTGGCAGGTGATTTTGGCATGACCGGCAGGTGGTTCCAGCAAGCCCGGCAGGTGATTCCGAAGTGTTCCCCAACTGGTTGTGGCGTAGCCGGCAGGTGATTTTTGCGTGTCCGGCAGGTGGTTCTGGCGAGTCGAGCAGGTGGCTCCGGCGTGCTCGGCAGGTTGTTCAGACTGTCTGGCAGGTGTTTTCCGTCTGTTCGGGGTGTGGTTCCAGCATCTCATGCACATGGTTCTGGCACGTCTGAGATGTGGTTCCGGCCAGCCCGACAGGTGTTTCCACAGTGTCCGCCAAGTGGTACTGGCGTAGTTGGCAGGTGATTTTGGCATGACCGGCAGGTGGTTTCAGCAAGCCCGGCAGGTGATTCCCAAGTTTTCCCCAACTGAATGTGGCGTAGCCGGCAGGTGATTTTTGCGTGTCCGGCTGGTGGTTCTGGCGAGTCGAGCAGGTGGTTCCGGCGTGCTCGGCAGGTGCTTCCGGGGTCATTGGCACGTGGTTCTGGCATATCTGAGAGGTGGCTCCGGCATGCCCGGCAGGTGATTCCGGAGTGTTCGCCAAGTGTTTCCGGCGTAGCCGGCAGGTGATTTTGCATGTCCAGCGGTCGTTCCGGCGGGTCGAGCCGGTGGTTCCGGCGTGTCCGGCAGGTGGTTCCGGTCTGTCCGGCAGGTGGTTCTGTGGTGTCCGGCACGAGGTTCAGTCTGAGAGGCTGTGCCGGCATGCCCCTCACGTGATTCCGGCTTGTCCCCGAAGTGGTGCTGGTGTAGCGGGCAGGTGATTTTGGCGTGTCCGGCAGGTGGTTCAGGCGAGTTGAGCAGGTGGTTCCGGCGTGCTCGGCTGGTGCTTCCGGGCTCATTGGCACGGGGTTCTGGCATGTCTGAGAGGTGGTTCCTGCATGACCGGCAAGTGATTCCGGAGTGTTCGCCAAGTGGTTCTGGCATAGTCGGCAGGTGATTTTGGCATGTCCGGCAGGTGGTTCAGGCGAGTTGAGCAGGTGGTTCCAACGTGCTTGGCAGGTGCTTCCGGCGTCTCCGGCACGTGTTTCTGGCACATCTGACAGGTGGTTCCGGCATGCCCGAAGGGTGATTCCGGTCTGTCCGGTAGGTGGTTCCAGCCTGCACGGCATGTGGTTCTCGTACGTCTCAGAGGTGGTTGCGCATGCCCAACAGGTGATTCCGGACTGTCCGCCACATGGTTCTGGCACGTCTGAGAGGTGGTTCCGGCATGCCCGGCAGGTCATCCCAGAGAGTCCTCCAAGTGGTTCTGGCATAACACGCAGGTGATTTTGGTGTGTCTGGCAGGTTGTTCCGTTGTGCTTGGCAGGTGGTTCAGGCTTGGCGGGCAGGTGGTTCCAGACTGTCCAGGACGTGTTTCCAGCTTCTCCGGCAGGTGGTTCTGGTACGTCTGAGAGGTGGTTCCGCCATGGCTGGCAGGTGATTACGGACCGTCCCCCAGGTGGTTCTGGCATAGCCAGCAGTTGATATTGGCATGTCCGGCAGGTGGTTCCAGCGAGTCGAACGGGTGGCTCCGGCGTGCTCGGCAGGTGGTTCCGGTCTGTCCGGTAGGTGATTCCGGCGTGTCCGGCACGTGCTTCCGGCAGGTCTGAGAGGTGGTTTCGGCATGCCCGACAGGTGATTCCGGAGTGTACGCCAAGTGTTTCCAGCGTAGCCGGCAGGTGATTTTGCATGTCCAGCGGTCGTTCCGGCGGGTCGAGCCGGTGGTTCCGGCGTGTCCGGCAGGTGGTTCCGGTCTGTCCGGCAGGTGGTTCTGTGGTGTCCGGCACGAGGTTCAGTCTGAGAGGCTGTGCCGGCATGCCCCTCACGTGATTCCGGCTTGTCCCCGAAGTGGTGCTGGTGTAGCGGGCAGGTGATTTTGGCGTGTCCGGCAGGTGGTTCCAGCAAGCCTGGCAGGTGATTCCAAAGTTTTCACCAACTGGTTGTGGCGTAGCCGGCAGGTGATTTTTGCGTGATCGGCAGGTGGTTCTGGCGAGTCGAGCAGGTGGTTCCGGCGTGCTCGGCTGGTTCTTCCGGGGTCATTGGCACGGGGTTCTGGCATGTCTGAGAGGTGGTTCCTTCATGCCCGGCAAGTGATTCCGGAGTGTTCACCAAGTGGTTCTGGCATAGTCGGCAGGTGATTTTGGCATGTCCGGCAGGTGGTTCAGGCGAGTTGAGCAGGTGGTTGCGACGTGCTTGGCAGGTGCTTCCGGCGTCTCCGGCACGTGTTTCTGGCACATCTGACAGGTCGTTCCGGCATGCCCGAAGGGTGATTCCGGTCTGTCTGGTAGGTGGTTCCGGCGTGCACGGCACGTGGTTCTGGTACGTGTCAGAGGGGGTTGCGTATGCCAAACAGGTGATTCCGGACTGTCCGCCACGTGCTTCTGGCACGTCTGAGAGGTGGTTCCAACATGCCCGGCAGGTCATTTTGGAGAGTCGTCCAAGTGGTTCTGGCGTAGCCCGGAGGTGATTTTGGCGTGTCCGGCAGGTGGTTCCGCCGTGCTCGGCAGGTGGTTCAGGCATGGCCGTCACGTGGTTCCAGTCTGTCCAGGACGTGTTTCCAGCTTCTCCGGCAGGTGGTTCTGGTACATCTGAGAGGTGGTTCCGCCATGGCTGGCAGGTGATCCCGGACTGTCCCCCAGGTGGTTCTGGCATAGCCAGCAGTTGATATTGGCCTGTCCGGCAGGTGGTTCCAGCGAGTCGAACAGGTGGCTCCGGCGTTCTTGGCAGGTGGTTCCGGTCTGTCCGGTAGGTGTTTCCGGCGTGTCTGGCACGTGCTTCCAGCACGTCTGAGAGGTGGTTCCGGCATGCGCGGCAGGTGATTCCGTAGTGTCCGCCAGGTGGTTCTGGCATACCCGGCAGGTGATTTTGGCGTGTCCGGCAGGTATTTCTGGCGAGTCGAGCAGGTGGCTCCGGCATGCCCAGCAGGTGCTTCCGGCATCTCCGGCACTTGATTCTGGTGTGTCTGAGAGCTGGTTCCGGCATGTCCGGCAGATGATTCCGGAGTGTCCGCCAAGTGGTTCTGGCATACCCAGCAGGTGATTTTGGCGTGTCAGGGAGGTGGTACCGGTGAGTCGAGCAGGTGGTTCCGGCGTGCTCGGCAGGTGGTTCAGGCGGTTCTGGCAGGTGGTATCCGTCTGTTCGGGGTGTGGTTCCAGCATCTCATGAACACGTTTCTGGCACGTCTGAGATGTGGTTCCAGCCGGCCCGACAGGTGTTTCCGCAGTGTCCGCCAAGCGGTTCTGGCGTAGTTGGCAGGTGATTTTGGCATGACCGGCAGGTGGTTCCAGCAAGCCTGGCAGGTGATTCCGAAGTGTTCCCCAACTGGTTGTGGCGTAGCCGGCAGGTGATTTTTGCGTGATCGGCAGGTGGTTCTGGCGAGTCGAGCAGGTGGTACCGGCGTGCTCGGCTGGTGCTTCCGGGGTCATTGGCACGGGGTTCTGGCATGTCTGAGAGGTGGTTCCTGCATGCCCGGCAAGTGATTCCGGAGTGTTCGCCAAGTGGTTCTGGCATAGTCGGCAGGTGATTTTGGCATGTCCGGCAGGTGGTTCAGGCGAGTTGAGCAGGTGGTTCCAACGTGCTTGGCAGGTGCTTCCGGCGTCTCCGGCACGTGTTTCTGGCACATCTGACAGGTGGTTCCGGCATGCCCGAAAGGTGATTCCGGTCTGTCCGGTAGGTGGTTCCAGCCGGCACGGCATGTGGTTCTGGTACGTCTCAGAGGTGGTTGCGCATGCCCAACAGGTGATTCTGGACTGTCCGCCACATGGTTCTGGCACGTCTGAGAGGTGGTTCCGGCATGCCCGGCAGGTCATCCCAGAGAGTCCTCCAAGTGGTTCTGGCATAACACGCAGGTGATTTTGGCGTGTCTGGCAGGTTGTTCCGTTGTGCTTGGCAGGTGGTTCAGGCTTGGCCGGCAGGTGGTTCCAGACTGTCGAGGACGTGTTTCCAGCTTCTCCGGCAGGTGGTTCTGGTACGTCTGAGAGGTGGTTCCGCCGTGGCTGGCAGGTGATTCCGGACCGTCCCCCAGGTGGTTCTGGCATAGCCAGCAGTTGATATTGGCCTGTCCGGCAGGTGGTTCCAGCGAGTCGAACAGGTGGCTCCGGCGTGCTCGGCAGGTGGTTCCGGTCTGTCCGGTAGTTGATTCCGGCGTGTCCGGCATGTGCTTCCGGCACGTCTGAGAGGTGGTTCCGGCATGCGCGACAGGTGATTTCGGAGTGTCCGCCAGGTGGTTCTGGCGTACCCGGCAGGTGATTTTGGCGTGTCCGGCAGGTGTTTCTGGCGAGTCGAGCAGGTGGCTCCGGCATGCTCGGCAGGTGCTTCCGGCGTCTCCGGCACTTGGTTCTGGTGTGTCTGAGAGCTGGTTCCGGCATGTCCGGCAGATGATTCCGGAGTGTCCGCCAAGTGGTTCTGGCATACCCGGCTGGTGATTTGGGCATGTCAGGTAGGTGGTTCCGGCGAGTCGAGCAGGTGGCTCCGGCGTGCTCGGCAGGTTGTTCAGACGGGTCTGGCAGGTGTTTTCCGTCTGTTCGGGGTGTGGTTCCAGCATCTCATGCACATGGTTCTGGCACGTCTGAGATGTGGTTCCAGCCGGCCCGACAGGTGTTTCCACAGTGTCCGCCAAGTGGTACTGGCGTAGTTGGCAGGTGATTTTGGCATGACCGGCAGGTGGTTCCAGCAAGCCCGGCAGGTGATTCCGAAGTGTTCCCCAACTGGTTGTGGCGTAGCCGGCAGGTGATTTTTGCGTGTCCGGCAGGTGGTTCTGGCGAGTCGAGCAGGTGGCTCCGGCGTGCTCGGCAGGTTGTTCAGACTGTCTGGCAGGTGTTTTCCGTCTGTTCGGGGTGTGGTTCCAGCATCTCATGCACATGGTTCTGGCACGTCTGAGATGTGGTTCCGGCCGGCCCGACAGGTGTTTCCACAGTGTCCGCCAAGTGGTACTGGCGTAGTTGGCAGGTGATTTTGGCATGACCGGCAGGTGGTTTCAGCAAGCCCGGCAGGTGATTCCCAAGTGTTCCCCAACTGAATGTGGCGTAGCCGGCAGGTGATTTTTGCGTGTCCGGCTGGTGGTTCTGGCGAGTCGAGCAGGTGGTTCCGGCGTGCTCGGCAGGTGCTTCCGGGGTCATTGGCACGTGGTTCTGGCATATCTGAGAGGTGGTTCCGGCATGCCCGGCAGGTGATTCTGGAGTGTTCGCCAAGTGTTTCCGGCGTAGCCGGCAGGTGATTTTGCATGTCCAGCGGTCGTTCCGGCGGGTCGAGCCGGTGGTTCCGGCGTGTCCGGCAGGTGGTTCCGGTCTGTCCGGCAGGTGGTTCTGTGGTGTCCGGCACGAGGTTCAGTCTGAGAGGCTGTGCCGGCATGCCCCTCACGTGATTCCGGCTTGTCCCCGAAGTGGTGCTGGTGTAGCGGGCAGGTGATTTTGGCGTGTCCGGCAGGTGGTTCAGGCGAGTTGAGCAGGTGGTTGCGACGTGCTCGGCAGGTGCTTCCGGCGTCTCCGGCACGTGTTTCTGGCACATCTGACTGGTGGTTCCGGCATGCCCAAAAGTTGATTCCGGTCTGTCCGGTAGGTGGTTCCGGCGTGCACGGCACGTGGTTCTGGTACGTCTCAGAGGTGGTTGCGTATGCCCAACAGGTGATTCCGGACTGTCCGCCACGTGCTTCTGGCACGTCTGAGAGGTGGTTCCAACATGCCCGGCAGGTCATTTCGGAGAGTCGTCCAAGTGGTTCTGGCGTAGCCCGCAGGTGATTTTGGCGTGTCCGGCAGGTGGTTCCGCCGTGCTCGGCAGGTGGTTCAGGCATGGCCGTCACGTGGTTCCAGTCTGTCCAGGACGTGTTTCCAGCTTCTCCGGCAGGTGGTTCTGGTACGTCTGAGAGGTGGTTCCGCCATGGCTGGCAGGTGATCCCGGACTGTCCCCCAGGTGGTTCTGGCATAGCCAGCAGTTGATATTGGCCTGTCCGGCAGGTGGTTCCAGCGAGTCGAACAGGTGGCTCCGGCGTGCTCGGCAGGTGGTTCTGGTCTGTCCGGTAGGTGTTTCCGGCGTGTCTGGCATGTGCTTCCGGCACGTCTGAGAGGTGGTTCCGCCATGCGCGGCAGGTGATTCCGGAGTGTCCGCCAGGTGGTTCTGGCGTACCCGGCAGGTGATTTTGGCGTGTCCGGCAGGTGTTTCTGGCGAGTCGAGCAGGTGGCTCCGGCATGCTCGGCAGGTGCTTCCGGCGTCTCCGGCACTTGGTTCTGGTGTGTCTGAGAGCTGGTTCCGGCATGTCCGGCAGATGATTCCGGAGTGTCCGCCAAGTGGTTCTGGCATACCCAGCAGGTGATTTTGGCGTGTCAGGGAGGTGGTACCGGTGAGTCGAGCAGGTGGTTCCGGTGTGCTCAGCAGGCGGTTCAGGCGGTTCTGTCAGGTGGTATCCGTCTGTTCGGGGTGTGGTTCCAGCATCTCATGAACACGTTTCTGGCACGTCTGAGATGTGGTTCCAGCCGGCCCGACAGGTGTTTCCGCAGTGTCCGCCAAGCGGTTCTGGCGTAGTTGGCAGGTGATTTTGGCATGACTGGCAGGTGGTTCCAGCAAGCCTGGCAGCTGATTCCAAAGTGTTCACCAACTGGTTGTGGTGTAGCTGGCAGGTGATTTTTGCGTGTCCGGCAGGTGGTTCTGGCGAGTCGAGCAGGTGGCTCCGGCGTGCTCGGCAGGTTGTTCAGAATGTCTGGCAGGTGTTTTCCGTCTGTTCGGGGTGTGGTTCCAGCATCTCATGCACATGGTTCTGGCACGTCTGAGATGTGGTTCCGGCCGGCCCGACAGGTGTTTCCACAGTGTCCGCCAAGTGGTACTGGCGTAGTTGGCAGGTGATTTTGGCATGACCGGCAGGTGGTTCCAGCAAGCCCGGCAGGTGATTCCGAAGTGTTCCCCAACTGGTTGTGGTGTAGCCGGCATGTGATTTTTGCGTGTCCGGCAGGTGGTTCTGGCGAGTCGAGCAGGTGGTTCCGGCGTGCTCGGCAGGTGCTTCCGGGGTCATAGACGCATGGTTCTGGCATATCTGAGAGGTGGCTCCGGCATGCCCGGCAGGTGATTCCGGAGTGTTCGCCAAGTGTTTCCGGCGTAGCCGGCAGGTGATTTTGCATGTCCAGCGGTCGTTCCGGCGGGTCGAGCCGGTGGTTCCGGCGTGTCCGGCAGGTGGTTCCGGTCTGTCCGGCAGGTGGTTCTGTGGTGTCCGGCACGAGGTTCAGTCTGAGAGGCTGTGCCGGCATGCCCCTCACGTGATTCCGGCTTGTCCCCGAAGTGGTGCTGGTGTAGCGGGCAGGTGATTTTGGCGTGTCCGGCAGGTGGTTCAGGCGAGTTGAGCAGGTGGTTCCGGCGTGCTCGGCTGGTGCTTCCGGGTCATTGGCACGGGGTTCTGGCATGTCTGAGAGGTGGTTCCTGCATGACCGGCAAGTGATTCCGGAGTGTTCGCCAAGTGGTTCTGGCATAGTCGGCAGGTGATTTTGGCATGTCCGGCAGGTGGTTCAGGCGAGTTGAGCAGGTGGTTCCAACGTGCTTGGCAGGTGCTTCCGGCGTCTCCGGCACGTGTTTCTGGCACATCTGACAGGTGGTTCCGGCATGCCCGAAGGGTGATTCCGGTCTGTCCGGTAGGTGGTTCCAGCCTGCACGGCATGTGGTTCTCGTACGTCTCAGAGGTGGTTGCGCATGCCCAACAGGTGATTCCGGACTGTCCGCCACATGGTTCTGGCACGTCTGAGAGGTGGTTCCGGCATGCCCGGCAGGTCATCCCAGAGAGTCCTCCAAGTGGTTCTGGCATAACACGCAGGTGATTTTGGTGTGTCTGGCAGGTTGTTCCGTTGTGCTTGGCAGGTGGTTCAGGCTTGGCCGGCAGGTGGTTCCAGACTGTCCAGGACGTGTTTCCAGCTTCTCCGGCAGGTGGTTCTGGTACGTCTGAGAGGTGGTTCCGCCATGGCTGGCAGGTGATTACGGACCGTCCCCCAGGTGGTTCTGGCATAGCCAGCAGTTGATATTGGCATGTCCGGCAGGTGGTTCCAGCGAGTCGAACGGGTGGCTCCGGCGTGCTCGGCAGGTGGTTCCGGTCTGTCCGGTAGGTGATTCCGGCGTGTCCGGCACGTGCTTCCGGCAGGTCTGAGAGGTGGTTTCGGCATGCCCGACAGGTGATTCCGGAGTGTACGCCAAGTGTTTCCAGCGTAGCCGGCAGGTGATTTTGCATGTCCAGCGGTCGTTCCGGCGGGTCGAGCCGGTGGTTCCGGCGTGTCCGGCAGGTGGTTCCGGTCTGTCCGGCAGGTGGTTCTGTGGTGTCCGGCACGAGGTTCAGTCTGAGAGGCTGTGCCGGCATGCCCCTCACGTGATTCCGGCTTGTCCCCGAAGTGGTGCTGGTGTAGCGGGCAGGTGATTTTGGCGTGTCCGGCAGGTGGTTCCAGCAAGCCTGGCAGGTGATTCCAAAGTTTTCACCAACTGGTTGTGGCGTAGCCGGCAGGTGATTTTTGCGTGATCGGCAGGTGGTTCTGGCGAGTCGAGCAGGTGGTTCCGGCGTGCTCGGCTGGTGCTTCCGGGGTCATTGGCACGGGGTTCTGGCATGTCTGAGAGGTGGTTCCTTCATGCCCGGCAAGTGATTCCGGAGTGTTCGCCAAGTGGTTCTGGCATAGTCGGCAGGTGATTTTGGCATGTCCGGCAGGTGGTTCAGGCGAGTTGAGCAGGTGGTTGCGACGTGCTTGGCAGGTGCTTCCGGCGTCTCCGGCACGTGTTTCTGGCACATCTGACAGGTCGTTCCGGCATGCCCGAAGGGTGATTCCGGTCTGTCTGGTAGGTGGTTCCGGCGTGCACGGCACGTGGTTCTGGTACGTGTCAGAGGTGGTTGCGTATGCCAAACAGGTGATTCCGGACTGTCCGCCACGTGCTTCTGGCACGTCTGAGAGGTGGTTCCAACATGCCCGGCAGGTCATTTTGGAGAGTCGTCCAAGTGGTTCTGGCGTAGCCCGGAGGTGATTTTGGCGTGTCCGGCAGGTGGTTCCGCCGTGCTCGGCAGGTGGTTCAGGCATGGCCGTCACGTGGTTCCAGTCTGTCCAGGACGTGTTTCCAGCTTCTCCGGCAGGTGGTTCTGGTACATCTGAGAGGTGGTTCCGCCATGGCTGGCAGGTGATCCCGGACTGTCCCCCAGGTGGTTCTGGCATAGCCAGCAGTTGATATTGGCCTGTCCGGCAGGTGGTTCCAGCGAGTCGAACAGGTGGCTCCGGCGTTCTTGGCAGGTGGTTCCGGTCTGTCCGGTAGGTGTTTCCGGCGTGTCTGGCACGTGCTTCCGGCACGTCTGAGAGGTGGTTCCGGCATGCGCGGCAGGTGATTCCGTAGTGTCCGCCAGGTGGTTCTGGCATACCCGGCAGGTGATTTTGGCGTGTCCGGCAGGTATTTCTGGCGAGTCGAGCAGGTGGCTCCGGCATGCCCAGCAGGTGCTTCCGGCATCTCCGGCACTTGATTCTGGTGTGTCTGAGAGCTGGTTCCGGCATGTCCGGCAGATGATTCCGGAGTGTCCGCCAAGTGGTTCTGGCATACCCAGCAGGTGATTTTGGCGTGTCAGGGAGGTGGTACCGGTGAGTCGAGCAGGTGGTTCCGGCGTGCTCGGCAGGTGGTTCAGGCGGTTCTGGCAGGTGGTATCCGTCTGTTCGGGGTGTGGTTCCAGCATCTCATGAACACGTTTCTGGCACGTCTGAGATGTGGTTCCAGCCGGCCCGACAGGTGTTTCCGCAGTGTCCGCCAAGCGGTTCTGGCGTAGTTGGCAGGTGATTTTGGCATGACCGGCAGGTGGTTCCAGCAAGCCTGGCAGGTGATTCCGAAGTGTTCCCCAACTGGTTGTGGGGTAGCCGGCAGGTGATTTTTGCGTGATCGGCAGGTGGCTCTGGCGAGTCGAGCAGGTGGTTCCGGCGTGCTCGGCTGGTGCTTCCGGGGTCATTGGCACGGTGTTCTGGCATGTCTGAGAGGTGGTTCCTGCATGCCCGGCAAGTGATTCCGGAGTGTTCGCCAAGTGGTTCTGGCCTAGTCGGCAGGTGATTTTGGCATGTCCGGCAGGTGGTTCAGGCGAGTTGAGCATGTGGTTCCAACGTGCTTGGCAGGTGCTTCCGGCGTCTCCGGCACGTGTTTTGGCACATCTGACAGGTGGTTCCGGCATGCCCGAAAGGTGATTACGGTCTGTCCAGTAGGTGGTTCCAGCCTGCACGGCATGTGGTTCTGGTACGTCTCAGAGGTGGTTGCGCATGCCCAACAGGTGATTCCGGATTGTCCGCCACATGGTTCTGGCACGTCTGAGAGGTGGTTCCGGCATGCCCGGCAGGTCATCCCAGAGAGTCCTCCAAGTGGTTCTGGCATAACACGCAGGTGATTTTGGCGTGTCTGGCAGGTTGTTCCGTTGTGCTTGGCAGGTGGTTCAGGCTTGGCTGGCAGGTGGTTCCAGACTGTCCAGGACGTGTTTTCAGCTTCTCCGGCAGGTGGTTCTGGTACGTGTGAGAGGTGGTTCCGCCATGGCTGGCAGGTGATCCCGGACTGTCCCCCAGGTGGTACTGGCATAGCCAGCAGTTAATATTGGCCTGTCCGGCAGGTGGTTCCAGCCAGTCGAACAGGTGGCTCCGGCGTGCTCGGCAGGTGGTTCCGTCTGTCCGGTAGGTGATTCCGGCGTGTCCGGCATGTGCTTCCGGCACGTCTGAGAGGTGGTTCCGGCATGCGCGACAGGTGATTTCGGAGTGTCCGCCAAGTGGTTCTGGCGTACCAGGCAGGTGATTTTGGCGTGTCCGGCAGGTGTTTCTGGCGAGTCGAGCAGGTGGCTCCGGCATGCTCGGCAGGTGCTTCCGGCGTCTCCGGCACTTGGTTCTGGTGTGTCTGAGAGCTGGTTCCGGCATGTCCGGCAGATGATTCCGGAGTGTCCGCCAAGTGGTTCTGGCATACCCGGCTGGTGATTTGGGCATGTCAGGTAGGTGGTTCCGGCGAGTCGAGCAGGTGGCTCCGGCGTGCTCGGCAGGTTGTTCAGACGGGTCTGGCAGGTGTGTTCCGTCTGTTCGGGGTGTGGTTCCAGCATCTCATGCACATGGTTCTGGCACGTCTGAGATGTGGTTCCGGCCGGCCCGACAGGTGTTTCCACAGTGTCCGCCAAGCGGTACAGGCGTAGTTGGCAGGTGATTTTGGCATGACCGGCAGGTGGTTCCAGCAAGCCCGTCAGGTGATTCCGAAGTGTTCCCCAACTGGTTGTGGCGTAGCCGGCAGGTGATTTTTGCGTGTCCGGCAGGTGGTTCTGGCGAGTCGAGCAGGTGGTTCCGGCGTGCTCGGCAGGTGCTTCCGGGGTCATTGGCACGTGGTTCTGGCATATCTGAGAGGTGGTTCCGGCATGCCCGGCAGGTGATTCGGGAGTGTTCGCCAAGTGTTTCCGGCGTAGCCGGCAGGTGATTTTGCATGTCCAGCGGTCGTTCCGGCGGGTCGAGCCGGTGGTTCCGGCGTGTCCGGCAGGTGGTTCCGGTCTGTCCGGCAGGTGGTTCTGTGGTGTCCGGCACGAGGTTCAGTCTGAGAGGCTGTGCCGGCATGCCCCTCACGTGATTCCGGCTTGTCCCCGAAGTGGTGCTGGTGTAGCGGGCAGGTGAATTTGGCGTGTCCGGCAGGTGGTTCAGGCAAGTTGAGCAGGTGGTTGCGACGTGCTCGGCAGGTGCTTCCGGCGTCTCCGGCACGTGTTTCTGGCACATCTGACTGGTGGTTCCGGCATGCCCAAAAGTTGATTCCGGTCTGTCCGGTAGGTGGTTCCGGCGTGCACGGCACGTGGTTCTGGTACGTCTCAGAGGTGGTTGCGTATGCCCAACAGGTGATTCCGGACTGTCCGCCACGTGCTTCTGGCACGTCTGAGAGGTGGTTCCAACATGCCCGGCAGGTTATTTCGGAGAGTCGTCCGAGTGGTTCTGGCGTAGCCCGCAGGTGATTTTGGCGTGTCCGGCAGGTGGTTCCGCCGTGCTCGGCAGGTGGTTCAGGCATGGCCGTCACGTGGTTCCAGTCTGTCCAGGACGTGTTTCCAGCTTCTCCGGCAGGTGGCTCTGGTACGTCTGAGAGATGGTTCCGCCGTGGCTGGCAGGTGATCCCGGACTGTCCCCCAGGTGGTTCTGGCATAGCCAGCAGTTGATATTGGCCTGTCCGGCAGGTGGTTCCAGCGAGTCGAACAGGTGGCTCCGGCGTTGTTGGCAGGTGGTTCCGGTCTGTCCGGTAGGTGCTTCCGGCGTGTCCGGCACGTGCTTCCGGCACGTCTGAGAGGTGGTTCCGGCATGCGCGACAGGTGATTTCGGAGTGTCCGCCACGTGGTTCTGGCATACCCGGCAGGTGATTTTGGCGTGTCCGGCAGGTGTTTCTGGCGAGTCGAGCAGGTGGCTCCGGCATGCTCGGCAGGTGCTTCCGGCGTCTCCGGCACTTGGTTCTGGTGTGTCTGAGAGCTGGTTCCGGCATGCCCGGCAGGTCATCCCAGAGAGTCCTCCAAGTGGTTCTGGCATAACACGCAGGTGATTTTGGCGTGTCTGGCAGGTTGTTCCGTTGTGCTTGGCAGGTGGTTCAGGCTTGGCCGGCAGGTGGTTCCAGACTGTCCAGGACGTGTTTCCAGCTTCTCCGGCAGGTGGTTCTGGTACGTCTGAGAGGTGGTTCCGCCATGGCTGGCAGGTGATTCCGGACCGTCCCCCAGGTGGTTCTGGCATAGCCAGCAGTTGATATTGGCCTGTCCGGCAGGTGGTTCCAGCGAGTCGAACAGGTGGCTCCGGCATGCTCGGCAGGTGGTTCCGGTCTGTCCGGTAGGTGATTCCGGCGTTTCCGGCACGTGCTTCCGGCACGTCTGAGAGGTGGTTCCGTCATGCGCGACAGGTGGTTTCGGAGTGTCCGCCAGGTGGTTCTGGCGTACCCGGCAGGTGATTTTGGCGTGTCCGGCAGGTGTTTCTGGCGAGTCGAGCAGGTGGCTCCGGCATGCTCGGCAGGTGCTTCCGGCGTCTCCGGCACGTGGTTCTGGTGTGTCTGAGAGCTGGTTCCGGCATGTCCGGCAGATGATTCCGGAGTGTCCGCCAAGTGGTTCTGGCATACCCAGCAGGTGATTTTGGCGTGTCAGGGAGGTGGTACCGGTGAGTCGAGCAGGTGGTTCCGGCGTGCTCAGCAGGTGGTTCAGGCGGTTCTGGCAGGTGGTATCCGTCTGTTCGGGGTGTGGTTCCAGCATCTCATGCACATGGTTCTGGCACGTCTGAGATGTGGTTCCGGCCGGCCCGACAGGTGTTTCGACAGTTTCCGCCAAGTGGTACTGGCGTAGTTGGCAGGTGATTTTGGCATGACCGGCAGGTGGTTCCAGCAAGCCCGGCAGGTGATTCCGAAGTGTTCCCCAACTGGTTGTGGCGTAGCCGGCAGGTGATTTTTGCGTGTCCGGCAGGTGGTTCTGGCGAGTCGAGCAGGTGGTTCCGGCGTGCTCGGCAGGTGCTTCCGGGGTCATTGGCACGTGGTTCTGGCATATCTGAGAGGTGGTTCCGGCATGCCCGGCAGGTGATTCCGGAGTGTTCGCCAAGTGTTTCCGGCACGTGTTTCTGGCACATCTGACAGGTGGTTCCGGCATGCCCGAAATGTGATTCCGGTCTGTCCGGTAGGTGGTTCCAGCCTGCACGGCATGTGGTTCCGGTAGGTCTCAGAGGTGGTTGCGCATGCCCAACAGGTGATTCCGGACTGTCCGCCACATGGTTCTGGCACGTCTGAGAGGTGGTTCCGGCATGCCCGGCAGGTCATCCCAGAGAGTCCTCCAAGTGGTTCTGGCATAACACGCAGGTGATTTTGGCGTGTCTGGCAGGTTGTTCCGTTGTGCTTGGCAGGTGGTTCAGGCTTGGCCGGCAGGTGGTTCCAGACTGTCCAGGACGTGTTTCCAGCTTCTCCGTCAGGTGGTTATGGTACGTCTGAGAGGTGGTTCCGCCATGGCTGAAAAGCGATTCCGGACCGTCCCCCAGGTGGTTCTGGCATAGCCAGCAGTTGATATTGGCCTGTCCGGCAGGTGGTTCCAGCGAGTCGAACAGGTGGCTCCGGCGTGCTCGGCAGGTGGTTCCGGTCTGTCCGGTAGGTGATTCCGGCGTGTCCGGCACGTGGTTCTGGTGTGTCTGAGAGCTGGTTCCGGCATGTCCTGCAGATGATTCTGGAGTGTCCGCCAAGTGGTTCTGGCATACCCGGCTGGTGCTTTGGGCATGTCAGGTAGGTGGTTCCGGCGAGTCGAGCAGGTGGCTCCGGCGTGCTCGGCAGGTTGTTCAGACGGGTCTGGCAGGTGTTTTCCGTCTGTTCGGGGTGTGGTTCCAGCATCTCATGCACATGGTTCTGGCACGTCTGAGATGTGGTTCCGGCCGGCCCGACAGGTGTTTCCACAGTGTCCGCCAAGTGGTACTGGCGTAGTTGGCAGGTGATTTTGGCATGACCGGCAGGTGGTTCCAGCAAGCCCGGCAGGTGATTCCGAAGTGTTCCCCAACTGGTTGTGGCGTAGCCGGCAGGTGATTTCTGCGTGTCCGGCAGGTGGTTCTGGCGAGTTGAGCAGGTGGTTCCGTCGTGCTCGGCAGGTGCTTCCGGGATCATTGGCACGTGGTTCTGGCATATCTGAGAGGTGGTTCCGGCATGCCCGGCAGGTGATTCCGGAGTGTTCGCCAAGTGTTTCCGGCGTAGCCGGCAGGTGAGTTTGCATGTCCAGCGGTCTTTCCGGCGGGTCGAGCCGGTGGTTCGGGCGTGTCCTGCAGGTGGTTCCGGTCTGTCCGGCAGGTGGTTCTGTGGTGTCCGGCACGAGGTTCAGTCTGAGAGGCTGTGCCGGCATGCCCCTCACGTGATTCCGGCTTGTCCCCGAAGTGGTGCTGGTGTAGCGGGCAGGTGATTTTGGCGTGTCCGGCAGGTGGTTCAGGCGAGTTGAGCAGGTGGTTGCGACGTGCTCGGCAGGTGCTTCCGGCGTCTCCAGCACGTGTTTCTGGCACATCTGACTGGTGGTTCCGGCATGCGCGAAAGTTGATTCCGGTCTGTCCGGTAGGTGGTTCCGGCGTGCACGGCACGTGGTTCTGGTACGTCTCAGAGGTGGTTGCGTATGCCCAACAGGTGATTCCGGACTGTCCGCCACGTGCTTCTGGTACGTCTGAGAGGTGGTTCCAACATGCCCGGCAGGTCATTTCGGAGAGTCGTCCAAGTGGTTCTGGCGTAGCCCGCAGGTGATTTTGGCGTGTCCGGCAGTTGGTTCCGCCGTGCTCGGCAGGTGGTTCAGGCATGGCCGTCACGTGGTTCCAGTCTTTCCAGGACGTGTTTCCAGCTTCTCCGGCAGGTGGTTCTGGTACGTCTGAGAGGTGGTTCCACCAAGGCTGGCAGGTGATCACGGACTGTCCCCCAGGTGGTTCTGGCATAGCCAGCAGTTGATATTGGCCTGTCCGGCAGGTGGTTCCAGCGAGTGGAACAGGTGGCTCCGGCGTTCTTGGCAGGTGGTTCCGGTCTGTCCGGTAGGTGTTTCCGGAGTGTCTGGCACGTGCTTCCGGCACGTCTGAGAGCTGGTTCCGGCATGCGCGGCAGGTGATTCCGTAGTGTCCGCCAGGTGGTTCTGGCGTACCCGGCAGGTGATTTTGGCGTGTCCGGCAGGTGTTTCTGGCGAGTCTAGCAGGTGGCTCCGGCATGCTCGGCAGGTGCTTCCGGCGTCTCCGGCACTTGGTTCTGGTGTGTCTGAGAGCTGGTTCCGGCATGTCCGGCAGATGATTCCGGAGTGTCCGCCACGTGGTTCTGGCATACCCAGCAGGTGATTTTGGCGTGTCAGGGAGGTGGTACCGGTGAGTCGAGCAGGTGGTTCCGGCGTGCTCAGCAGGTGGTTCGGGCTGTTCTGGCAGATGGTATCCGTCTGCTCGGGGTGTGGTTCCAGCATCTCATGAACACGTTTCTGGCACGTCTGAGATGTGGTTCCAGCCTGCCCGACAGGTGTTTCCGCAGTGTCCGCCAAGCGGTTCTGGCGTAGTTGGCAGGTGATTTTGGCATGACTGGCAGGTGGTTCCAGCAAGCCTGGCAGGTGATTCCAAAGTGTTCACCAACTGGTTGTGGCGTAGCCGGCAGGTGATTTTTGCGTGATCGGCAGGTGGTTCTGGCGAGTCGAGCAGGTGGTTCCGGCGTGCTCGGCTGGTGCTTCCGGGGTCATTGGCACGGGGTTCTGGCATGTCTGAGAGGTGGTTCCTGCATGCCCGGCAAGTGATTCCGGAGTGTTCGCCAAGTGGTTCTGGCATAGTCGGCAGGTGATTTTGGCATGTCCGGCAGGTGGTTCAGGCGAGTTGAGCAGGTGGTTGCGACGTGCTTGGCAGGTGCTTCCGGAGTCTCCGGCACGTGTTTCTGGCACATCTGACAGGTGGTTCCGGCATGCCCGAAAGGTGATTCCAGTCTGTCCGGTAGGTGGTTCCAGCCTGCACGGCATGTGGTTCTGGTACGTCTCAGAGGTGGTTGCGCATGCCCACCAGGTGATTCCGGACTGTCCGCCACATGGTTCTGGCACCTCTGAGAGGTGGTTCCGGCATGCCCGGCAGGTCATCCCAGAGAGTCCTCCAAGTGATTCTGGCATAACACGCAGGTGATTTTGGCGTGTCTGGCAGGTTGTTCCGTTGTGCTTGGAAGGTGGTTCAGGCTTGGCCGGCAGGTGGTTCCAGACTGTCCAGGACGTGTTTCCAGCTTCTCCGGCAGGTGGTTCTGGTACGTCTGAGAGGTGGTTCCGCCATGGCTGAAAAGCGAATCCGGACCGTCCCCCAGGTGGTTCTGGCATAGCCAGCAGTTGATATTGGCCTGTCTGGCAGGTGGTTCCAGCGAGTCGAACAGGTGGCTCCGGCGTGCTCAGCAGATGGTTCCGGTCTGTCCACTAGGTGATTCCGGCGTGTCCAGCACGTGCTTCCGGCACGTCTGAGAGGTGGTTCCGGCATGCGTGACAGGTGATTTCGGAGTGTCCGCAAGGTGGTTCTGGCGTACCCTGCAGGTGATTTTGGCGTGTCCGGCAGGTGTTTCTGGCGAGTCGAGCAGGTGGCTCCGGCATGCTCGGCAGGTGCTTCCGGCGTCTCCGGCACGTGGTTCTGGTGTGTCTGAGAGCTGGTTCCGGCATGTCCGGCAGATGATTCCGGAGTGTCTGCCAAGTGGTTCTGGCATACCCGGCTGGTGATTTGGGCATGTCAGGTAGGTGGTTCCGGCGAGTCGAGCAGGTGGCTCCGGCGTGCTCGGCAGGTTGTTCAGACGGGTCTGGCAGGTGTTTTCCGTCTGTTCGGGGTGTGGTTCCAGCATCTCATGCACATGGTTCTGGCACGTCTGAGATGTGGTTCCGGCCGGCCCGACAGGTGTTTCCACAGTGTCCGCCAAGTGGTACTGGCGTAGTTGGCAGGTGATTTTGGCATGACCGGCAGGTGGTTCCAGCAAGCCCGGCAGGTGATTCCGAAGTGTTCCCCAACTGGTTGTGGCGTAGCCGGCAGGTGATTTTTGCGTGTCCGGCAGGTGGTTCTGGCGAGTCGAGCAGGTGGTTCCGGCGTGCTCGGCAGGTGCTTCCGGGGTCATTGGCACGTGGTTCTGGCATATCTGAGAGGTGGTTCCGGCATGCCCGGCAGGTGATTCCGGAGTGTTCGCCAAGTGTTTCCGGCGTAGCCGGCAGGTGATTTTGCATGTCCAGCGGTCGTTCCGGCGGGTCGAGCCGGTGGTTCCGGCGTGTCCGGCAGGTGGTTCCTGTCTGTCCGGCAGGTGGTTCTGTGGTGTCCGGCACGAGGTTCAGTCTGAGAGGCTGTGCCGGCATGCCCCTCACGTGATTCCGGCTTGTCCCCGAAGTGGTGCTGGTGTAGCGGGCAGGTGATTTTGGCGTGTCCGGCAGGTGGTTCAGTCGAGTAGAGCAGGTGGTTGCGACGTGCTCGGCAGGTGCTTCCGGCGTCTCCGGCACGTGTTTCTGGCACATCTGACTGGTGGTTCCAGCATGCCCAAAAGTTGATTCCGGTCTGTCCGGTAGGTGGTTCCGGCGTGCACGGCACGTGGTTCTGGTACGTGTCAGAGGTGGTTGCGTATGCCCAACAGGTGATTCCGGACTGTCCGCCACGTGCTTCTGGCACGTCTGAGAGGTGGTTCCAACATGCCCGGCATGTCATTTCGGAGAGTCGTCCAAGTGGTTCTGGCGTAGCCCGCTGGTGATTTTGGCGTGTCCGGCAGGTGGTTCCGCCGTGCTCGGCAGGTGGTTCAGGCATGGCCGTCACGTGGTTCCAGTCTGTCCAGGACGTGTTTCCAGCTTCTCCGGCAGGTGGTTCTGGTACGTCTGAGAGGTGGTTTCGCCATGGCTGGCAGGTGATCCCGGACCGTGCCCCAGGTGGTTCTGGCATAGCCAGCAGTTGATATTGGCCTGTCCGGCAGGTGGTTCCAGCGAGTCGAACAGGTGGCTCCGGCGTTCTTGGCAGGTGGTTCCGGTCTGTCCGGTAGGTGTTTCCGGCGTGTCTGGCACGTGCTTCCGGCACGTCTCACAGGTGGTTCCGGCATGCGCGACAGGTGATTTCGGAGTGTCCGCCAGGTGGTTCTGGCGTACCCGGCAGGTGATTTTGGCGTGTCCGGCAGGTGTTTCTGGCGAGTCTAGCAGGTGGCTCCGGCATGCTCGGCAGGTGCTTCCGGCGTCTCCGGCACTTGGTTCTGGTGTGTCTGAGAGCTGGTTCCGGCATGTCCGGCAGATGATTCCGGAGTGTCCGCCACGTGGTTCTGGCATACCCAGCAGGTGATTTTGGCGTGTCAGGGAGGTGGTACCGGTGAGTCGAGCAGGTGGTTCCGGCGTGCTCAGCAGGTGGTTCAGGCGGTTCTGGCAGGTGGTATCCGTCTGTTCGGGGTGTGGTTCCAGCATCTCATGAACACGTTTCTGGCACGTCTGAGATGTGGTTCCAGCCGGCCCGACAGGTGTTTCCGCAGTGTCCGCCAAGCGGTTCTGGCGTAGTTGGCAGGTGATTTTGGCATGACTGGCAGGTGGTTCCAGCAAGCCTGGCAGGTGATTCCAAAGTGTTCACCAACTGGTTGTGGGGTAGCCGGCAGGTGATTTTTGCGTGATCGGCAGGTGGTTCTGGCGAGTCGAGCAGGTGGTTCCGGCGTGCTCGGCTGGTGCTTCCGGGGTCATTGGCACGGGGTTCTGGCATGTCTGAGAAGTGGTTCCTGCATGCCCGGCAAGTGATTCCGGAGTGTTCGCCAAGTGGTTCTGGCATAGTCGGCAGGTGATTTTGGCATGTCCGGCAGGTGTTCAGGCGAGTTGAGCAGGTGGTTCCAACGTGCTTGGCAGGTGCTTCCGGCCTCTCCGGCACGTGTTTCTGGCACATCTGACAGGTGGTTCCGGCATGCCCGAAAGGTGATTCCGGTCTGTCCGGTAGGTGGTTCCAGCCTGCACGGCATGTGGTTCTGGTACGTCTCAGAGGTGGTTGCGCATGCCCAACAGGTGATTCCGGACTGTCCGCCACATGGTTCTGGCACATCTGAGAGGTGGTTCCGGCATGCCCGGCAGGTCATTTCGGAGAGTCGTCCAAGTGGTTCTGGCGTAGCCCGCAGGTGATTTTGGCGTGTCCGGCAGGTGGTTCCGCCGTGCTCGGCAGGTGGTTCAGGCATGGCCGTCACGTGGTTCCAGTCTGTCCAGGACGTGTTTCCAGCTTCTCCGGCAGGTGGTTCTGGTACGTCTGAGAGGTGGTTCCGCCATGGCTGGCAGGTGATTCCGGACCGTCCCCCACGTGGTTCTGGCATAGCCAGCAGTTGATATTGGCCTGTCCGGCAGGTGGTTCCAGCGAGTCGAACAGGTGGCTCCGGCGTGCTCGGCAGGTGGTTCCGGTCTGTCCGGTAGGTGATTCCGGCGTGTCCGGCACGTGCTTCCGGCACGTCTGAGAGGTGGTTCCGGCATGCGCGACAGGTGATTTCGGAGTGTCCGCCAGGTGGTTCTGGCGTACCCGGCAGGTGATTTTGGCGTGTCCGGCAGGTGTTTCTGGCGAGTCGAGCACGGGGCTGCGGCATGCTCGGCAGGTGCTTCCGGCGTCTCCGGCACATGGTTCTGGTGTGTCTGAGAACTGGTTCCGTCATGTCCGGCAGATGATTCCGGAGTGTCCGCCAAGTGGTTCTGGCATACCCGGCTGGTGATTTGGGCATGTCAGGTAGGTGGTTCCGGCGAGTCGAGCAGGTTGCTCCGGCGTGCTCGGCAGGTTGTTCAGACGGGTCTGGCAGGTGTTTTCCGTCTGTTCGGGGTGTGGTTCCAGCATCTCATGCACATGGTTCTGGCACGTCTGAGATGTGGTTCCGGCCGGCCCGACAGGTGTTTCCACAGTGTCCGCCAAGTGGTACTGGCGTAGTTGGCAGGTGATTTTGGCATGACCGGCAGGTGGTTCCAGCAAGCCCGGCAGGTGATTCCGAAGTGTTCCCCAACTGGTTGTGGCGTAGCCGGCAGGTGATTTTTGCGTGTCCGGCAGGTGGTTCTGGCGAGTCGAGCAGGTGGTTCCGGCGTGCTCGGCAGGTGCTTCCGGGGTCATTGGCACGTGGTTCTGGCATATCTGAGAGGTGGTTCCGGCATGCCCGGCAGGTGATTCCGGAGTGTTCGCCAAGTGTTTCCGGCGTAGCCGGCAGGTGATTTTGCATGTCCAGCGGTCGTTCCGGCGGGTCGAGCCGGTGGTTCCGGCGTGTCCGGCAGGTGGTTCCGGTCTGTCCGGCAGGTGGTTCTGTGGTGTCCGGCACGAGGTTCAGTCTGAGAGGCTGTGCCGGCATGCCCCTCACGTGATTCCTGCTTGTCCCCGAAGTGGTGCTGGTGTAGCGGGCAGGTGATTTTGGCGTGTCCGGCAGGTGGTTCAGGCGAGTTGAGCAGGTGGTTGCGACGTGCTCGGCAGGTGCTTCCGGCGTCTCCAGCACGTGTTTCTGGCACATCTGACTGGTGGTTCCGTCATGCCCAATAGTTGATTCCGGTCTGTCCGGTAGGTGGTTCCGGCGTGCACGGCACGTGGTTCTGGTACGTGTCAGAGGTGGTTGCGTATGCCCAACGGGTGATTCCGGACTGTCCGCCACGTGCTTCTGGCACGTCTGAGAGGTGGTTCCAACATGCCCGGCAGGTCATTTCGGAGAGTCGTCCAAGTGGTTCTGGCGTAGCCCGCAGGTGATTTTGGCGTGTCCGGCAGGTGGTTCCGCCGTGCTCGGCAGGTGGTTCAGGCATGGCCGTCACGTGGTTCCAGTCTGTCCAGGACGTGTTTCCAGCTTCTCCGGCAGGTGGTTCTGGTACGTCTGAGAGGTGGTTCCGCCATGGCTGGCAGGTGATCCCGGACTGTCCCCCAGGTGGTTCTGGCATAGCCAGCAGTTGATATTGGCCTGTCCGGCAGGTGGTTCCAGCGAGTCGAACAGGTGGCTCCGGCGTTCTTGGCAGGTGGTTCCGGTCTGTCCGGTAGGTGTTTCCGGCGTGTCTGGCACGTGCTTCCGGCACGTCTCACAGGTGGTTCCGGCATGCGCGACAGGTGGTTTCGGAGTGTCCGCCAGGTGGTTCTGGCGTACCCGGCAGGTGATTTTGGCGTGTCCGGCAGGTGTTTCTGGCGAGTCGAGCAGGTGGCTCCGGCATGCTCGGCAGGTGCTTCCGGCGTCTCCGGCACGTGGTTCTGGCACATCTGACAGGTGGTTCCGGCATGCCCGAAAGGTGATTCCGGTCTGTCCGGTAGGTGGTTCCAGCCTGCACGGCATGTGGTTCTGGTAGGTCTCAGAGCTGGTTGCGCATGCCCAACAGGTGATTCCAGACTGTCCGCCACATGGTTCTGGCACGTCTGAGATGTGGTTCCGGCCGGCCCGACAGGTGTTTCCACAGTGTCCGCCAAGTGGTACTGGCGTAGTTGGCAGGTGAGTTTGGCATGACCGGCAGGTGGTTCCAGCAAGCCTGGCAGGTGATTCCAAAGTGTTCACCAACTGGTTGTGGCGTAGCCGGCAGGTGATTTTTGCGTGATCGGCAGGTGGTTCTGGCGAGTCGAACAGGTGGTTCCGGCGTGCTCGGCAGGTGCTTCCGGGGTCATTGGCACGGGGTTCTGGCATGTCTGAGAGGTGGTTCCTGCATGCCCGGCAAGTGATTCCGGAGTGTTCGCCAAGTGGTTCTGGCATAGTCGGCAGGTGATTTTGGCATGTCCGGCAGGTGGTTCAGGCGAGTTGAGCAGGTGGTTGCGACGTGCTTGGCAGGTGCTTCCGGCGTCTCCGGCACGTGTTTCTGGCACATCTGACAGGTGGTTCCGGCATGCCCGAAAGGTGATTCCGGTCTGTCCGGTAGGTGGTTCCAGCCTGCACGGCATGTGGTTCTGGTAGGTCTCAGAGCTGGTTGCGCATGCCCAACAGGTGATTCCAGACTGTCCGCCACATGGTTCTGGCACGTCTGAGAGGTGGTTCCGGCATACCCGGCAGGTCATCCCAGAGAGTCCTCCAAGTGGTTCTGGCATAACACGCAGGTGATTTTGGCGTGTCTGGCAGGTTGTTCCGTTGTGCTTGGCAGGTGGTTCAGGCTTGGCCGGCAGGTGGTTCCAGACTGTCCAGGACGTGTTTCCAGCTTCTCCGGCAGGTGGTTCTGGTACGTCTGAGAGGTGGTTCCGCCATGGCTGGCAGGTGATTCCGGACCGTCCCCCAGGTGGTTCTGGCATAGCCAGCAGTTGATATTGGCCTCTCCGGTAGGTGGTTCCAGCGAGTCGAACAGGTGGCTCTGGCGTGCTCGGCAGGTGGTTCCGGTCTGTCCGGTAGGTGATTCCGGCGTGTCCGGCGCGTGCTTCCGGCACGTCTGAGAGGTGGTTCCGGCATCCGCGACAGGTGGTTTCGGAGTGTCCACCATGTGGTTCTGACGTACCCGGCAGGTGATTTTGACGTGTCCGGCAGGTGTTTCTGGCGAGTCGAGCAGGTGGCTCCGGCATGCTCGGCAGGTGCTTCCGGCGTCTCCGGCACGTGGTTCTGGTGTGTCTGAGAGCTGGTTCCGGCATGTCCGGCAGATGATTCCGCAGTGTCCGCCAAGTGGTTCTGGCATACCCGGCTGGTGATTTGGGCATGTCAGGTAGGTGGTTCTGACGAGTCGAGCAGGTGGCTCTGGCGTGCTCGGCAGGTTGTTCAGACGGGTCTGGCAGGTGTTTTCCGTCTGTTCGAGGTTGTGGTTCCAGCATCTCATGCACATGGTTCTGGCACGTCTGAGATGTGGTTCCGGCCGGCCCGACAGGTGTTTCCACAGTGTCCGCCAAGTGGTACTGGCGTAGTTGGCAGGTGATTTTGGCATGACCGGCAGGTGGTTCCAGCAAGCCCGGCAGGTGATTCCGAAGTGTTCCCCAACTGGTTGTGGCGTAGCCGGCAGGTGATTTTTGCGTGACCGGCAGGTGGTTCTGGCGAGTCGAGCAGGTGGTTCCGGCGTGCTCGGCAGGTGCTTCCGGGGTCATTGGCACGTGGTTCTGGCATATCTGAGAGGTGGTTCCGGCATGCCCGGCAGGTGATTCCGGAGTGTTCGCCAAGTGTTTCCGGCGTAGTCGGCAGGTGATTTTGCATGTCCAGCGGCCGTTCCGGCGGGTCGAGCCGGTGGTTCCGGCGTGTCCGGCAGGTGGTTCCGGTCTGTCCGGCAGGTGGTTCTGTGGTGTCCGGCACGAGGTTCAGTCTGAGAGGCTGTGCCGGCATGCCCCTCACGTGATTCCGGCTTGTCCCCGAAGTGGTGCTGGTGTAGCGGGCAGGTGATTTTGGCGTGTCCGGCAGGTGGTTCAGGCGAGTTGAGCAGGTGGTTGCGACGTGCTCGGCAGGTGCTTCCGGCGTCTCCGGCACGTGTTTCTGGCACATCTGACTGGTGGTTCCGGCATGCCCAAAAGTTGATTCCGGTCTGTCCGGTAGGTGGTTCCGGCGTGCACGGCACGTGGTTCTGGTACGTCTCAGAGGTGGTTGTGTATGCCCAACAGGTGATTCCGGACTGTCCGCCACGTGCTTCTGGCACGTCTGAGAGGTGGTTCCAACATGCCCGGCAGGTCATTTCGGAGAGTCGTCCAAGTGGTTCTGGCGTAGCCCGCAGGTGATTTTGGCGTGTCCGGCAGGTGGTTCCGCCGTGCTCGGCAGGTGGTTCAGGCATGGCCGTCACGTGGTTCCAGTCTGTCCAGGACGTGTTTCCAGCTTCTCCGGCAGGTGGTTCTGGTACGTCTGAGAGGTGGTTCCGCCATGGCTGGCAGGTGATCCCGGACTGTCCCCCAGGTGGTTCTGGCATAGCCAGCAGTTGATATTGGCCTGTCCGGCAGGTGGTTCCAGCGAGTCGAACAGGTGGCTCCGGCGTGCTCGGCAGGTGGTTCCGGTCTGTCCGGTAGGTGTTTCCGGCGTGTCTGGCACGTGCTTCCGGCACGTCTGAGAGATGGTTCCGCCATGCGCGGCAGGTGATTCCGGAGTGTCCGCCAGGTGGTTCTGGCGTACCCGGCAGGTGATTTTGGCGTGTATGGCAGGTGTTTCTGGCGAGTCGAGCAGGTGGCTCCGGCATGCTCGGCAGGTGCTTCCGGCGTCTCCGGCACTTGGTTCTGGTGTGTCTGAGAGCTGGTTCCGGCATGTCCGGCAGATGATTCCGGAGTGTCCGCCAAGTGGTTCTGGCATACCCAGCAGGTGATTTTGGCGTGTCAGGGAGGTGGTACCGGTGAGTCGAGCAGGTGGTTCCGGCGTGCTGAGCAGGTGGTTCAGGCGGTTCTGGCAGGTGGTATCCGTCTGTTCGGGGTGTGGTTCCAGCATCTCATGAACACGTTTCTGGCACGTCTGAGATGTGGTTCCAGCCGGCCCGACAGGTGTTTCCGCAGTGTCCGCCAAGCGTTTCTGGCGTAGTTGGCAGGTGATTTTGGCATGACTGGCAGGTGGTTCCAGCAAGCCTGGCCGGTGATTCCAAAGTGTTCACCAACTGGTTGTGGTGTAGCCGTCAGGTGATTTTTGCGTGATCGGCAGGTGGTTCTTGCGAGTCGAGCAGGTGGTTCCGGCGTGCTCGGCTGGTGCTTCCGGGGTCATTGGCACGGGGTTCTGGCATGTCTGAGAGGTGGTTCCTGCATGCCCGGCAAGTGATTCCGGAGTGTTCGCCAAGTGGTTCTGGCATAGTCGGCAGGTGATTTTGGCATGTCCGACAGGTGGTTCAGGCGAGTTGAGCAGGTGGTTCCAACGTGCTTGGCAGGTGCTTCCGGCGTCTCCGGCACGTGTTTCTGGCACATCTGACAGGTGGTTCCGGCATGACCGAAAGGGGATTCCGGTCTGTCCGGTAGGTGGTTCCAGCCTGCACGGCATGTGGTTCTGGTACGTCTCAGAGGTGGTTGCGCATGCCCAACAGGTGATTCCGGACTGTCCGCCACATGGTTCTGGCACGTCTGAGAGGTGGTTCCGGCATGCCCGGCAGGTCATCCCAGAGAGTCCTCCAAGTGGTTCTGGCGTAGCCCGCAGGTGGTTCCGCCGTGCTCGGCAGGTGGTTCAGGCATGGCCGTCACGTGGTTCCAGTCTGTCCAGGACGTGTTTCCAGCTTCTCCGGCAGGTGGTTCTGGTACGTCTGAGAGGTGGTTCCGCCATGGCTGGCAGGTGATTCCGGACCGTACCCCAGGTGGTTCTGGCATAGCCAGCAGTTGATATTGGCCTGTCCGGCAGGTGGTTCCAGCGAGTTGAACAGGTGGCTCCGGCATGCTCGGCAGGTGGTTCCGGTCTGTCCAGTAGGTGATTCCGGCGTGTCCGGCACGTGTTTCCGCCACGTCTGAGATGTGGTTTCGGAATGCACGACAGGTGATTTTGGAGTGTCCGCCAGGTGGTTCTGGCGTACCCGGCAGGTGATTTTGGCGTGTCCGGCAGGTGTTTCTGGCGAGTCGAGCAGGTGGCTCCGGCATGCTCGGCAGGTGCTTCCGGCGTCTCCGGCACGTGGTTCTGGTGTGTCTGAGAGCTGGTTCCGGCATGTCCGGCAGATGATTCCGGAGTGTCCGCCAAGTGGTTCTGGCATACCCGGCTGGTGATTTGGGCATGTCAGGTAGGTGGCTCCGGCGTGCTCGGCAGGTTGTTCAGACGGGTCTGGCAGGTGTTTTCCGTCTGTTCGGGGTGTGGTTCCAGCATTTCATGCACATGGTTCTGGCACGTCTGAGATGTGGTTCCGGCCGGCCCGACAGGTGTTTCCACAGTGTCCGCCAAGTGGTACTGGCGTAGTTGGCAGGTGATTTTGGCATGACCTGCAGGTGGTTCCAGCAAGCCCGGCAGGTGATTCCGAAGTGTTCCCCAACTGGTTGTGGCGTAGCCGGCAGGTGATTTTTGCGTGTCCGGCAGGTGGTTCTGGCGAGTCGAGCAGGTGGTTCCGGCGTGCTCGGCAGGTGCTTCCGGGGTCATTGGCACGTGGTTCTGGCATATCTGAGAGGTGGTTCCGGCATGCCCGGCAGGTGATTCCGGAGTGTTCGCCAAGTGTTTCCGGCGTAGCCGGCAGGTGATTTTGCATGTCCAGCGGTCGTTCCGGCGGGTCGAGCCGGTGGTTCCGGCGTGTCCGGCAGGTGGTTCCGGTCTGTCCGGCAGGTGGTTCTGTGGTGTCCGGCACGAGGTTCAGTCTGAGAGGCTGTTCCGGCATGCCCCTCACGTGATTCCGGCTTGTCCCCGAAGTGGTGCTGGTGTAGCGGGCAGGTGATTTTGGCGTGTCCGGCAGGTGGTTCAGGCGAGTTGAGCAGGTGGTTGCGACGTGCTCGGCAGGTGCTTCCGGCGTCTCCGGCACGTGTTTCTGGCACATCTGACTGGTGGTTCCGGCATGCCCAAAAGTTGATTCCGGTCTGTCCGGTAGGTGGTTCCGGCGTGCACGGCACGTGGTTCTGGTACGTCTCAGAGGTGGTTGCGTATGCCCAACAGGTGATTCCGGACTGTCCGCCACGTGCTTCTGGCACGTCTGAGAGGTGGTTCCAACATGCCCGGCAGGTCATTTCGGAGAGTCGTCCAAGTGGTTCTGGCGTAGCCCGCAGGTGATTTTGGCGTGTCCGGCAGGTGGTTCCGCCGTGCTCGGCAGGTGGTTCAGGCATGGCCGTCACGTGGTTCCAGTCTGTGCAGGACGTGTTTCCAGCTTCTCCGGCAGGTGGTTCTGGTACGTCTGAGAGGTGGTTCCGCCATGGCTGGCAGGTGATCCCGGACTGTCCCCCAGGTGGTTCTGGCATAGCCAGCAGTTGATATTGGCCTGTCCGGCAGGTGGTTCCAGCGAGTCGAACAGGTGGCTCCGGCGTTCTTGGCAGGTGGTTCCGGTCTGTCCGGTAGGTGTTTCCGGCGTGTCTGGCACGTGCTTCCGGCACGTCTGAGAGGTGGTTCCGTCATGCGCGGCAGGTGATTCCGGAGTGTCCGCAAGGTGGTTTTGGCATACCCGGCAGGTGATTTTGGCGTTTCCGGCAGGTGTTTCTGGCGAGTCGAGCAGGTGGCTCCGGCATGCTCGGCAGGTGCTTCCGGCGTCTCCGGCACTTGGTTCTGGTGTGTCTGAGAGCTGGTTCCGGCATGTCCGGCAGATGATTCCGGAGTGTCCGCCAAGTGGTTCTGGCATACCCAGCAGGTGATTTTGGCGTGTCAGGGAGGTGGTACTGGTGAGTCGAGCAGGTGGTACCGGCGTGCTCAGCAGGTGGTTCAGGCGGTTCTGGCAGGTGGTATCCGTATGTTCGGGGTGTGGTTCCAGCATCTCATGAACACGTTTCTGGCACGTCTGAGATGTGGTTCCAGCCGGCCCGACAGGTGTTTCCGCAGTGTCCGCCAAGCGGTTCTGGCGTAGTTGGCAGGTGATTTTGGCATGACTGGCAGGTGGTTCCAGCAAGCCTGGCAGGTGATTCCAAAGTGTTCACCTACTGGTTGTGGCGTAGCCGTCAGGTGATTTTTGCGTGATCGGCAGGTGGTTCTGGCGAGTCGATCAGCTGCTTCTGGCGTGCTCGGCTGGTGCTTCCGGGGTCATTGGCACGGGGTTCTGGCATGTCTGAGTGGTGGTTCCTGCATGCCCGGCAAGTGATTCTGGAGTGTTCGCCAAGTGGTTCTGGCATAGTCGGCAGGTGATTTTGGCATGTCCGGCAGGTGGTTCAGGCGAGTTGAGCAGGTGGTTCCAACGTGCTTGGCAGGTGCTTCCGGCGTCTCCGGCACGTGTTTCTGGCACATCTGACAGGTGGTTCCGGCATGCCCGAAAGGTGATTCCGGTCTGTCCGGTAGGTGGTTCCAGCCGGCACGGCATGTGGTTCTGGTACGTCTCAGAGGTGGTTGCGCATGCCCAACAGGTGATTCCGGACTGTCCGCCACATGGTTCTGGCACGTCTGAGAGGTGGTTCCGGCATGCCCGGCAGGTCATCCCAGAGAGTCCTCCAAGTGGTTCTGGCATAACACGCAGGTGATTTTGGCGTGTCTGGCAGGTTGCTCCGTTGTGCTTGGCAGGTGGTTCAGGCTTGGCCGGCAGGTGGTTCCAGACTGTCCAGGACGTGTTTCCAGCTTCTCCGGCAGGTGGTTCTGGTACGTCTGAGAGGTGGTTCCGCCATGGCTTGCAGGTGATTCTGGACCGTCCCCCAGGTGGTTCTGGCATAGCCAGCAGTTGATATTGGCCTGTCCGGCAGGTGGTTCCAGCGAGTCGAACAGGTGGCTCTGGCATGCTCGGCAGGTGGTTCCGGTCTGTCCGGTAGGTGATTCCGGCGTGTCCGGCACGTGCTTCCGGCACGTCTGAGAGGTGGTTCCGTCATGCGCGACAGGTGGTTTCGGAGTGTCCGCCAGGTGGTTCTGGCGTACCCGGCTGGTGATTTTGGCGTGTCCGGCGGGTGTTTCTGGCGAGTCGAGCAGGTGGCTGGGGCATGCTCGGCAGGTGCTTCCGGCGTCTCCGGCACGTGGTTCTGGTGTGTCTGAGAGCTGGTTCCGGCATGTCCGGCAGATGATTCCGGAGTGTCCGCCAAGTGGTTCTGGCATACCCGGCTGGTGATTTGGGCATGTCAGGTAGGTGGTTCCGGCGAGTCGAGCAGGTGGCTCCGGCGTGCTCGGCAGGCTGTTCAGACGGGTCTGGCAGGTGTTTTCCGTCTGTTCGGGGTGTGGTTCCAGCATCTCATGCACATGGTTCTGGCACGTCTGAGATGTGGTTCCGGCCGGCCCGACAGGTGTTTCCACAGTGTCCGCCAAGTGGTACTGGCGTAGTTGGCAGGTGATTTTGGCATGACCGGCAGGTGGTTCCAGCAAGCCCGGCAGGTGATTCCGAAGTGTTCCCCAACTGGTTGTGGCGTAGCCGGCAGGTGATTTTTCCGTGTCCGGCTGGTGGTTCTGGCGAGTCGAGCAGGTGGTTCCGGCGTGCTCGGCAGGTGCTTCCGGGGTCATTGGCACGTTGTTCTGGCATATCTGAGAGGTGGTTCCGGCATGCCCAGCAGGTGATTCCGGAGTGTTCGCCAAGTGTTTCCGGCGTAGCCGGCAGGTGATTTTGCATGTCCAGCGGTCGTTCCGGCGGGTCGAGCCGCTGGTTCCGGCGTGTCCGACAGGTGGTTCTGTGGTGTCCGGCACGAGGTTCAGTCTGAGAGGCTGTGCCGGCATGCCCCTCACGTGATTCCGGCTTGTCCCCGAAGTGGTGCTGGTGTAGCGGGCAGGTGATTTTGGCGTGTCCGGCAGGTGGTTCAGGCGAGTTGAGCAGGTGGTTGCGACGTGCTCGGCAGGTGCTTCCGGCGTCTCCGGCACGTGTTTCTGGCACATCTGACTGGTGGTTCCGGCATGCCCAAAAGTTGATTCCGGTCTGTCCGGTAGGTGGTTCCGGCGTGCACGGCACATTTTTCTGGTACGTCTCAGAGGTGGTTGCGTATGGCCAACAGGTGATTCCGGACTGTCCGCCACGTGCTTCTGGCACGTCTGAGAGGTGGTTCCAACATGCCCGGCAGGTCATTTCGGAGAGTCGTCCAAGTGGTTCTGGCGTAGCCCGCAGGTGATTTTGGCGTGTCCGGCAGGTGGTTCCGCCGTGCTCGGCAGGTGGTTCAGGCATGGCCGTCACGTGGTTCCAGTCTATCCAGGACGTGTTTCCAGCTAATCCGGCAGGTGGTTCTGGTACGTCTGAGAGGTGGTTCCGCCATGGCTGGCAGGTGATCCCGGACTGTCCCCCAGGTGGTTCTGGCATAGCCAGCAGTTGATATTGGCCTGTCCGGCAGGTGGTTCCAGCGAGTCGAACAGGTGGCTCCGGCGTGCTCGGCAGGTGGTTCCGGTCTGTCCGGTAGGTGATTCCGGCGTGTCCGGCACGTGCTTCCGGCACGTCTGAGAGGTGGTTCCGGCATGCGCGACAGGTGATTTCGGAGTGTCCGCCAGGTGGTTCTGGCGTACCCGGCAGGGGATTTTGGCGTTTCCGGCAGGTGTTTCTGGCGAGTCGAGCAGGTGGCTCCGGCATGCTCGGCAGGTGCTTCCGGCGTCTCCGGCACTTGGTTCTGGTGTGTCTGAGAGCTGGTTCCGGCATGTCCGGCAGATGATTCCGGAGTGTCCGCCAAGTGGTTCTGGCATACCCGGCTGGTGATTTGGGCATGTCAGGTAGGTGGTTCCGGCGAGTCGAGCAGGTGGCTCCGGCGTGCTCGGCAGGTTGTTCAGACGGGTCTGGCAGTTGTTTTCCGCCTGTTCGGGGTGTGGTTCCAGCATCTCATGCACATGGTTCTGGCACGTCTGAGATGTGGTTCCGGCCGGCCCGACAGGTGTTTCCACAGTGTCCGCCAAGTGGTACTGGCGTAGTTGGCAGGTGATTTTGGCATGACCGGCAGGTGGTTCCAGCAAGCCCGGCAGGTGATTCCGAAGTGTTCCCCAACTGGTTGTGGCGTAGCCGGCAGGTGATTTTTGCGTGTCCGGCAGGTGGTTCTGGCGAGTCTTGCAGGTGGTTCCGGCGTGCTCGGCTGGTGCTTCCGGGGTCATTGTCACGTGGTTCTGGCATATCTGAGAGGTGGCTCCGGCATGCCCGGCAGGTGATTCCGGAGTGTTCGCCAAGTGTTTCCGGCGTAGCCGGCAGGTGATTTTGCATGTCCAGCGGTCGTTCCGGCGGGTCAAGCCGGTGGTTCCGGCGTGTCCGGCAGGTGGTTCCGGTCTGTCCGGCAGGTGGTTCTGTGTTGTCCGGCACGAGGTTCAGTCTGAGAGGCTGTGCCGGCATGCCCCTCACGTTATTCCGGCTTGTCCCCGAAGTGGTGCTGGTGTAGCGGGCAGGTGATTTTGGCGTGTCCGGCAGGTGGTTCAGGCGAGTTGAGCAGGTGGTTCCGACGTGCTCGGCAGGTGCTTCCGGCGTCTCCGGCACGTGTTTCTGGCACATCTGACTGGTGGTTCCGGCATGCCCAAAAGTTGATTCCGGTCTGTCCGGTAGGTGGTTCCGGCGTGCACGGCACGTGGTTCTGGTACGTCTCAGAGGTGGTTGCGTATGCCCAACAGGTGATTCCGGACTGTCCGCCACGTGCTTTTGGCACGTCTGAGAGGTGGTTCCAACATGCCCGGCAGGTCATTTCGGAGAGTCGTCCAAGTGGTTCTGGCGTAGCCCGCAGGTGATTTTGGCGTGTCCGGCAGGTGGTTCCGCCGTGCTCGGCAGTTGGTTCAGGCATGGCCGTCACGTGGTTCCAGTCTGTCCAGGACGTGTTTCCAGCTTCTCCGGCAGGTGGTTCTGGTACGTCTGAGAGGTGGTTCCGCCATGGCTGGCAGGTGATCCCGGACTGTCCCCCAGGTGGTTCTGGCATAGCCAGCAGTTGATATTGGCCTGTCCGGCAGGTGGTTCCAGCGAGTCGAACAGGTGGCTCCGGCGTTCTTGGCAGGTGGTTCCGGTCTGTCCGGTAGGTGTTTCCGGCGTGTCTGGCACGTGCTTCCGGCACGTCTGAGAGGTGGTTCCGTCATGCGCGGCAGGTGATTCCGGAGTGTCCGCAAGGTGGTTCTGGCGTACCCGGCAGGTGATTTTGGCGTGTCCGGCAGGTGTTTCTGGCGAGTCGAGCAGGTGGCTCCGGCATGCTCGGCAGGTGCTTCCGGCGTCTCCGGCACTTGGTTCTGGTGTGTCTGAGAGCTGGTTCCGGCATGTCCGGCAGATGATTCCGGAGTGTCCGCCAAGTGGTTCTGGCATACCCAGCAGGTGATTTTGGCGTGTCAGGGAGGTGGTACCGGTGAGTCAAGCAGGTGGTTCCGGCGTGCTCAGCAGGTGGTTCAGGCGCTTCTGGCAGGTGGTATCCCTCTGTTCGGGGTGTGGTTCCAGCATCTCATGAACACGTTTCTGGCACGTCTGAGATGTGGTTCCAGCCGGCCCGACAGGTGTTTCCGCAGTGTCCGCCAAGCGGTTCTGGCGTAGTTGGCAGGTGATTTTGGCATGACTGGCAGGTGGTTCCAGCAAGCCTGGCAGGTGATTCCAAAGTGTTCACCAACTGGTTGTGGCGTAGCCGGCAGGTGATTTTTGCGTGTCCGGCAGGTGGTTCTGGCGAGTCGAGCAGGTGGTTCCGGCGTGCTCGGCTGGTGCTTCCGGGGTCATTTGCACGGGATTCTGGCATGTCTGAGTGGTGGTTCCTGCATGCCCGGCAAGTGATTCCGGAGTGTTCGCCAAGTGGTTCTGGCATAGTCGGCAGGTGATTTTGGCATGTCCGGCAGGTGGTTCAGGCGAGTTGAGCAGGTGGTTCCAACGTGCTTGGCAGGTGCTTCCGGCGTCTCCGGCACGTGTTTCTGGCACATCTGACAGGTGGTTCCGGCATGCCCGAAAAGTAATTCCGGTCTGTCCGGTAGGTGGTTCCAGCCTGCACGGCATGTGGTTCTGGTACGTCTCAGAGGTGGTTGCGCATGCCCAACAGGTGATTCCGGACTGTCCGCCACATGGTTCTGGCACGTCTGAGAGGTGGTTCCGGCATGCCCGGCAGGTCATCCCAGAGAGTCCTCCAAGTGGTTCTGGCATAACACGCAGGTGATTTTGGCGTGTCTGGCAGGTTGTTCCGTTGTGCTTGGCAGGTGGTTCAGGCTTGGCCGGCAGGTGGTTCCAGACTGTCCAGGACGTGTTTCCAGCTTCTCCGGCCGGTGGTTCTTGTACGTCTGAGAGGTGGTACCGCCATGGCTGGCAGGTGATTCCGGACCGTCCCCCAGGTGGTTCTGGCATAGCCAGCAGTTGATATTGGCCTGTCCGACAGGTGGTTCCAGCGAGTCGAACAGGTGGCTCCGGCGTGCTCGGCAGGTGGTTCCGGTCTGTCCGGTAGGTGATTCCGGCGTGTCGGGCACGTGCTTCCGGCACGTCTGAGAGGTGGTTCCGGCATGCGCGACAGGTGATTTCGGAGTGTCCGCCAGGTGGTTCTGGCGTACCCGGCAGGGGATTTTGGCGTTTCCGGCAGGTGTTTCTGGCGAGTCGAGCAGGTGGCTCCGGCATGCTCGGCAGGTGCTTCCGGCGTCTCCGGCACTTGGTTCTGGTGTGTCTGAGAGCTGGTTCCGGCATGTCCGGCAGATGATTCCGGAGTGTCCGCCAAGTGGTTCTGGCATACCCGGCTGGTGATTTGGGCATGTCAGGTAGGTGGTTCCGGCGAGTCGAGCAGGTGGCTCCGGCGTGCTCGGCAGGTTGTTCAGACGGGTCTGGCAGGTGTTTTCCGTCTGTTCGGGGTGTGGTTCCAGCATCTCATGCTCATGGTTCTGGCACGTCTGAGATGTGGTTCCGGCCGGCCCGACAGGTGTTTCCACAGTGTCCGCCAAGTGGTACTGGCGTAGTTGGCAGGTGATTTTGGCATGACCGGCAGGTGGTTCCAGCAAGCCCGGCAGGTGATTCCAAAGTGTTCACCAACTGGTTGTGGCGTAGCCGGCAGGTGATTTTTGCGTGTCCTGCTGGTGGTTCTGGCGAGTCGAGCATGTGGTTCCGGCGTGCTCGGCAGGTGCTTCCGGGGTCATTGGCACGTGGTTCTGGCATATCTGAGAGGTGGTTCCGGCATGCCCGGCAGGTGATTCCGGAGTGTTCGCCAAGTGTTTCCTGCGTAGCCGGCAGGTGATTTTGCATGTCCAGCGGTCGTTCCGGCGGGTCGAGCCGGTGGTTCCGGCGTGTCCGGCAGGTGGTTCCGGTCTGTCCGGCAGGTGGTTCTGTGGTGTCCGGCACGAGGTTCAGTCTGAGAGGCTGTGCCGGCATGCCCCTCACGTGATTCCGGCTTGTCCCCGAAGTGGTGCTGGTGTAGCGGGCAGGTGATTTTGGCGTGTCCGGCAGGTGGTTCAGGCGAGTTGAGCAGGTGGTTGCGACGTGCTCGGCAGGTGCTTCCGGCGTCTCCGGCACGTGTTTCTGGCACATCTGACTGGTGGTTCCGGCATGCCCAAAAGTTGATTCCGGTCTGTCCGGTAGGTGGTTCCGGCGTGCACGGCACGTGGTTCTGGTATGTCTCAGAGGTGGTTGCGTATGCCCAACAGGTGATTCCGGACTGTCCGCCACGTGCTTCTGGCACGTCTGAGAGGTGGTTCCAACATGCCCGGCAGGTCATTTCGGAGAGTCGTCCAAGTGGTTCTGGCGTAGCCCGCAGGTGATTTTGGCGTGTCCGGCAGGTGGTTCCGCCGTGCTCGGCAGGTGGTTCAGGCATGGCCGTCACGTGGTTCCAGTCTGTCCAGGACGTGTTTCCAGCTTCTCCGGCAGGTGGTTCTGGTACGTCTGAGAGGTGGTTCCGCCATGGCTGGCAGGTGATCCCGGACTGTCCCCCAGGTGGTTCTGGCATAGCCAGCAGTTGATATTGGCCTGTCCGGCAGGTGGTTGCAGCGAGTCGAACAGGTGGCTCCGGCGTTCTTGGCAGGTGGTTCCGGTCTGTCCGGTACGTGTTTCCGGCGTGTCTGGCACGTGCTTCCGGCACGTCTGAGAGGTGGTTCCGTCATGCGCGGCAGGTGATTCCGGAGTGTCCGCAAGGTGGTTCTGGCGTACCCGGCAGGTGATTTTGGCGTGTCCGGCAGGTGTTTCTGGCGAGTCGAGCAGGTGGCTCCGGCATGCTCGGCAGGTGCTTCCGGCGTCTCCGGCACTTGGTTCTGGTGTGTCTGAGAGCTGGTTCCGGCATGTCCGGCAGATGATTCCTGAGTGTCCGCCAAGTGGTTCTGGCATACCCAGCAGGTGATTTTGGCGTGTCAGGGAGGTGGTACCGGTGAGTCCAGCAGGTGGTTCCGGCGTGCTCAGCAGGTGGTTCAGGCGGTTCTGGCAGGTGGTATCCCTCTGTTCGGGGTGTGGTTCCAGCATCTCATGAACACGTTTCTGGCACGTCTGAGATGTGGTTCCAGCCGGCCCGACAGGTGTTTCCGCAGTGTCCGCCAAGCGGTTCTGGCGTAGTTGGCAGGTGATTTTGGCATGACTGGCAGGTGGTTCCAGCAAGCCTGGCAGGTGATTCCAAAGTGTTCACCAACTGGTTGTGGCGTAGCCGGCAGGTGATTTTTGCGTGATCGGCAGGTGGTTCTGGCGAGTCGAGCAGGTGGTTCCGGCGTGCTCGGCTGGTGCTTCCGGGGTCATTGGCACGGGGTTCTGGCATGTCTGAGTGGTGGTTCCTGCATGCCCGGCAAGTGATTCCGGAGTGTTCGCCAAGTGGTTCTGGCATAGTCGGCAGGTGATTTTGGCATGTCCGGCAGGTGGTTCAGGCGAGTTGACCAGGTGGTTCCAACGTGCTTGGCAGGTGCTTCCGGCGTCTCCGGCACGTGTTTCTGGCACATCTGACAGGTGGTTCCGGCATGCCCGAAAGGTGATTCCGGTCTGTCCGGTAGGTGGTTCCAGCCGGCACGGCATGTGGTTCTGGTACGTCTCAGAGGTGGTTGCGCATGCCCAACAGGTGATTCCGGACTGTCCGCCACATGGTTCTGGCACCTCTGAGAGGTGGTTCCGGCATGCCCGGCAGGTCATCCCAGAGAGTCCTCCAAGTGGTTCTGGCATAACACGCAGGTGATTTTGGCGTGTCTGGCAGGTTGCTCCGTTGTGCTTGGCAGGTGGTTCAGGCTTGGCCGGCAGGTGGTTCAAGACGTCCAGGACGTGTTTCCAGCTTCTCCGAAAGGTGGTTCTGGTACGTCTGAGAGGTGGTACCGCCATGGCTGGCAGGTGATTCCAGACCGTCCCCCAGGTGGTTCTGGCATAGCCAGCAGTTGATATTGGCCTGTCCGGCAGGTGGTTCCAGCGAGTCGAACAGGTGGCTCCGGCGTGCTCGGCAGGTGGTTCCGGTCTGTCCGGTAGGTGATTCCGGCGTGTCCGGCACGTGCTTCCGGCACGTCTGAGAGGTGGTTCCGGCATGCGCGACAGGTGATTTCGGAGTGTCCGCCAGGTGGTTCTGGCGTACCCGGCAGGTGAGTTTGGCGTGTCCGGCAGGTGTTTCTGGCGAGTCGAGCAGGTGGCTCCGGCATGCTCGGCAGGTGCTTCCGGCGTCTCCGGCACGTGGTTCTGGTGTGTCTGAGAGCTGGTTCCGGCATGTCCGGCAGATGATTCCGGAGTGTCCGCCAAGTGGTTCTGGCATACCCGGGTTGTGATTTGGGCATGTCAGGTAGGTGGTTCCGGCGAGTCGAGCAGGTGGCTCCGGCGTGCTCGGCAGGTTGTTCAGACGGGTCTGGCAGGTGTTTTCCGTCTGTTCGGGGTGTGGTTCCAGCATCTCATGCACATGGTTCTGGCACGTCTGAGATGTGGTTCCGGCCGGCCCGACAGGTGTTTCCACAGTGTCCGCCAAGTGGTACTGGCGTAGTTGGCAGGTGATTTCTGCGTGTCCGGCAGGTGGTTCTGGCGAGTCGAGCAGGTGGTTCCGGCGTGCTCGGCGGGTGCTTCCGGGGTCATTGGCACGTGGTTCTGGCATATCTGAGAGGTGGTTCCGGCATGCCCGGCAGGTGATTCCGGAGTGTTCGCCAAGTGTTTCCGGCGTAGCCGGCAGGTGATTTTGCATGTAGAGCGGTCGTTCCGGCGGGTCGAGCCGGTGGTTCCGGCGTGTCCGGCAGGTGGTTCCGGTCTGTCCGGCAGGTGGTTCTGTGGTGTCCGGCACGAGGTTCAGTCTGAGAGGCTGTGCCGGCATGCCCCTCACGTGATTCCGGCTTGTCCCCGAAGTAGGGCTGCTGTAGCGGGCAGGTGATTTTGGCGTGTCCGGCAGGTGGTTCAGGCGAGTTGAGCAGGTGGTTGCGACGTGCTCGGCAGGTGCTTCCGGCGTCTCCGGCACGTGTTTCTGGCACATCTGACTGGTGGTTCCGGCATGCCCGGCAGGTCATTTCGGAGAGTCGTCCAAGTGGTTCTGGCGTAGCCCGCAGGTGATTTTGGCGTGTCCGGCAGGTGGTTCCGCCGTGCTCGGCAGGTGGTTCAGGCATGGCCGTCACGTGGTTCCAGTCTGTCCAGGACGTGTTTCCAGCTTCTCCGGCAGGTGGTTCTGGTACGTCTGAGAGGTGGTTCCGCCATGGCTGGCAGGTGATCCCGGACTGTCCCCCAGGTGGTTCTGGCATAGCCAGCAGTTGATATTGGCCTGTCCGGCAGGTGGTTCCTGCGAGTCGAGCAGGTGGCTCCGGCATGCTCGGCAGGTGCTTCTGGCGTCTCCGGCACTTGGTTCTGGTGTGTCTGAGAGCTGGTTCCGGCATGTCCGGCAGATGATTCCGGAGTGTCCGCCAAGTGGTTCTGGCATACCCAGCAGGTGATTTTGGCGTGTCAGGGAGGTGGTACCGGTGAGTCGAGCAGGTGGTTCCGGCGTGCTCAGCAGGTGGTTCAGGCGGTTCTGGCAGGTGGTATCCGTCTGTTCGGGGTGTGGTTCCAGCATCTCATGAACACGTTTCTGGCACGTCTGAGATGTGGTTCCAGCCGGCCCGACAGGTGTTTCCACAGTGTCCGCCAAGTGGTACTGGCGTAGTTGGCAGGTGATTTTGGCATGACCGGCAGGTGGTTCCAGCAAGCCCGGCAGGTGATTCCGAAGTGTTCCCCAACTGGTTGTGGCGTAGCCGGCAGGTGATTTTTGCGTGTCCGGCAGGTGGTTCTGGCGAGTCGAGCAGGTGGTTCCGGCGTGCTCGGCAGGTGCTTCCGGGGTCATTGGCACGTGGTTCTGGCATATCTGAGAGGTGGTTCCGGCATGCCCGGCAGGTGATTCCGGAGTGTTCGCCAAGTGTTTCCGGCCTAGCCGTCAGGTGATTTTGCATGTCCAGCGGTCGTTCCAGCGGGTCGAGCCGGTGGTTCCGGCGTGTCCGGCAGGTGGTTCCGGTCTGTCCGGGAGGTGGTTCTGTGGTGTACGGCACGAGGTTCAGTCTGAGAGGCTGTGCCGGCATGCCCCTCACGTGATTCCGGCTTGTCCCCGAAGTGGTGCTGGTGTAGCGGGCAGGTGATTTTGGCGTGTCCGGCAGGTGGTTCAGGCGAGTTGAGCAGGTGGTTGCGACGTGCTCGGCAGGTGCTTCCGGCGTCTCCGGCAATTGTTTCTGGCACATCTGACTGGTGGTTCCGGCATGCCCAAAAGTTGATTCCGGTCTGTGCGGTAGGTGGTTCCGGCGTGCACGGCACGTGGTTCTGGTACGTCTCAGAGGTGGTTGCGTATGCCCAACAGGTGATTCCGGACTGTCCGCCACGTGCTTCTGGCACGTCTGAGAGGTGGTTCCAACATGCCCGGCAGGTCATTTCGGAGAGTCGTCCAAGTGGTTCTGGCGTAGCCCGCAGGTGATTATGGCGTGTCCGGGAGGTGGTTCCTCCGTGCTCGGCAGGTGGTTCAGGCATGGCCGTCACGTGGTTCCAGTCTGTCCAGGACGTGTTTCCAGCTTCTCCGGCAGGTGGTTCTGGTACGTCTGACAGGTGGTTCCGCCATGGCTGGCAGGTGATCCCGGACCGTCCCCCAGGTGGTTCTGGCATAGCCAGCAGTTGATATTGGCCTGTCCGGCAGGTGGTTCCAGCGAGTCGAACAGGTGGCTCCGGCGTGCTCGGCAGGTGGTTCCGGTCTGTCCGGTAGGTGATTCCGGCGTGTCCGGCACGTGCTTCCGGCACGTCTGAGAGGTGGTTCCGGCATGCGCGACAGGTGATTTCGGAGTGTCCGCAAGGTGGTTCTGGCGTACCCGGCAGGTGATTTTGGCGTGTCCGGCAGGTGTTTCTGGCGAGTTGAGCAGGTGGCTCCGGCATGCTCGGCAGGTGCTTCCGGCGTCTCGGGCACTTGGTTTTGGTGTGTGTGAGAGCTGGTTCCGGCATGTCCGGCAGATGATTCCGGAGTGTCCGCCAAGTGGTTCTGGCATACCCGGCTGGTGATTTGGGCATGTCAGGTAGGTGGCTCCGGCGTGCTCGGCAGGTTGTTCAGACGGGTCTGGCAGGTGTTTTCCGTCTGTTCGGGGTGTGGTTCCAGCATTTCATGCACATGGTTCTGGCACGTCTGAGATGTGGTTCCGGCCGGCCCGACAGGTGTTTCCACAGTGTCCGCCAAGTGGTACTGGCGTAGTTGGCAGGTGATTTTGGCATGACCTGCAGGTGGTTCCAGCAAGCCCGGCAGGTGATTCCGAAGTGTTCCCCAACTGGTTGTGGCGTAGCCGGCAGGTGATTTTTGCGTGTCCGGCAGGTGGTTCTGGCGAGTCGAGCAGGTGGTTCCGGCGTGCTCGGCAGGTGCTTCCGGGGTCATTGGCACGTGGTTCTGGCATATCTGAGAGGTGGTTCCGGCATGCCCGGCAGGTGATTCCGGAGTGTTCGCCAAGTGTTTCCGGCGTAGCCGGCAGGTGATTTTGCATGTCCAGCGGCCGTTCCGGCGGGTCGAGCCGGTGGTTCCGGCGTGTCCGGCAGGTGGTTCCGGTCTGTCCGGCAGGTGGTTCTGTGGTGTCCGGCACGAGGTTCAGTCTGAGAGGCTGTGCCGGCATGCCCCTCACGTGATTCCGGCTTGTCCCCGAAGTGGTGCTGGTGTAGCGGGCAGGTGATTTTGGCGTGTCCGGCAGGTGGTTCAGGCGAGTTGAGCAGGTGGTTGCGACGTGCTCGGCAGGTGCTTCCGGCGTCTCCGGCACGTGTTTCTGGCACATCTGACTGGTGGTTCCGGCATGCCCAAAAGTTGATTCCGGTCTGTCCGGTAGGTGGTTCCGGCGTGCACGGCACGTGGTTCTGGTACGTCTCAGAGGTGGTTGCGTATGCCCAACAGGTGATTCCGGACTGTCCGCCACGTGCTTCTGGCACGTCTGAGAGGTGGTTCCAACATGCCCGGCAGGTCATTTCGGAGAGTCGTCCAAGTGGTTCTGGCGTAGCCCGCAGGTGATTTTGGCGTGTCCGGCAGGTGGTTCCGCCGTGCTCGGCAGGTGGTTCAGGCATGGCCGTCACGTGGTTCCAGTCTGTCCAGGACGTGTTTCCAGCTTCTCCGGCAGGTGGTTCTGGTACGTCTGAGAGGTGGTTCCGCCATGGCTGGCAGGTGATCCCGGACTGTCCCCCAGGTGGTTCTGGCATAGCCAGCAGTTGATATTGGCCTGTCCGGCAGGTGGTTCCAGCGAGTCGAACAGGTGGCTCCGGCGTTCTTGGCAGGTGGTTCCGGTCTGTCCGGTAGGTGTTTCCGGCGTGTCTGGCACGTGCTTCCGGCACGTCTGAGAGGTGGTTCCGTCATGCGCGGCAGGTGATTCCGGAGTGTCCGCAAGGTGGTTTTGGCATACCCGGCAGGTGATTTTGGCGTGTCCGGCAGGTGTTTCTGGCGAGTCGAGCAGGTGGCTCCGGCATGCTCGGCAGGTGCTTCCGGCGTCTCCGGCACTTGGTTCTGGTGTGTCTGAGAGCTGGTTCCGGCATGTCCGGCAGATGATTCCGGAGTGTCCGCCAAGTGGTTCTGGCATACCCAGCAGGTGATTTTGGCGTATCAGGGAGGTGGTACCGGTGAGTCGAGCAGGTGGTACCGGCGTGCTCAGCAGGTGGTTCAGGCGGTTCTGGCAGGTGGTATCCGTATGTTCGGGGTGTGGTTCCAGCATCTCATGAACACGTTTCTGGCACGTCTGAGATGTGGTTCCAGCCGGCCCGACAGGTGTTTCCGCAGTGTCCGCCAAGCGGTTCTGGCGTAGTTGGCAGGTGATTTTGGCATGACTGGCAGGTGGTTCCAGCAAGCCTGGCAGGTGATTCCAAAGTGTTCACCTACTGGTTGTGGCGTAGCCGGCAGGTGATTTTTGCGTGATCGGCAGGTGGTTCTGGCGAGTCGATCAGCTGGTTCTGGCGTGCTCGGCTGGTGCTTCCGGGGTCATTGGCACGGGGTTCTGGCATGTCTGAGTGGTGGTTCCTGCATGCCCGGCAAGTGATTCTGGAGTGTTCGCCAAGTGGTTCTGGCATAGTCGGCAGGTGATTTTGGCATGTCCGGCAGGTGGTTCAGGCGAGTTGAGCAGGTGGTTCCAACGTGCTTGGCAGGTGCTTCCGGCGTCTCCGGCACGTGTTTCTGGCACATCTGACAGGTGGTTCCGGCATGCCCGAAAGGGGATTCCGGTCTGTCCGGTAGGTGGTTCCAGCCGGCACGGCATGTGGTTCTGGTACGTCTCAGAGGTGGTTGCGCATGCCCAACAGGTGATTCCGGACTGTCCGCCACATGGTTCTGGCACGTCTGAGAGGTGGTTCCGGCATGCCCGGCAGGTCATCCCAGAGAGTCCTCCAAGTGGTTCTGGCATAACACGCAGGTGATTTTGGCGTGTCTGGCAGGTTGTTCCGTTGTGCTTGGCAGGTGGTTCAGGCTTGGCCGGCAGGTGGTTCCAGACTGTCCAGGACGTGTTTCCAGCTTCTCCGGCAGGTGGTTCTGGTACGTCTGAGAGGTGGTTCCGCCATGGCTTGCAGGTGATTCTGGACCGTCCCCCAGGTGGTTCTGGCATAGCCAGCAGTTGATATTGGCCTGTCCGGCAGGTGGTTCCAGCGAGTCGAACAGGTGGCTCTGGCATGCTCGGCAGGTGGTTCCGGTCTGTCCGGTAGGTGATTCCGGCGTGTCCGGCACGTGCTTCCGGCACGTCTGAGAGGTGGTTCCGTCATGCGCGACAGGTGGTTTCGGAGTGTCCGCCAGGTGGTTCTGGCGTACCCGGCTGGTGATTTTGGCGTGTCCGGCGGGTGTTTCTGGCGAGTCGAGCAGGTGGCTGGGGCATGCTCGGCAGGTGCTTCCGGCGTCTCCGGCACGTGGTTCTGGTGTGTCTGAGAGCTGGTTCCGGCATGTCCGGCAGATGATTCCGGAGTGTCCGCCAAGTGGTTCTGGCATACCCGGCTGGTGATTTGGGCATGTCAGGTAGGTGGTTCCGGCGAGTCGAGCAGGTGGCTCCGGCGTGCTCGGCAGGTTGTTCAGACGGGTCTGGCAGGTGTTTTCCGTCTGTTCGGGGTGTGGTTCCAGCATCTCATGCACATGGTTCTGGCACGTCTGAGATGTGGTTCCGGCCGGCCCGACAGGTGTTTCCACAGTGTCCGCCAAGTGGTACTGGCGTAGTTGGCAGGTGATTTTGGCATGACCGGCAGGTGGTTCCAGCAAGCCCGGCAGGTGATTCCGAAGTGTTCCCCAACTGGTTGTGGCGTAGCCGGCAGGTGATTTTTCCGTGTCCGGCTGGTGGTTCTGGCGAGTCGAGCAGGTGGTTCCGGCGTGCTCGGCAGGTGCTTCCGGGGTCATTGGCACGTTGTTCTGGCATATCTGAGAGGTGGTTCCGGCATGCCCAGCAGGTGATTCCGGAGTGTTCGCCAAGTGTTTCCGGCGTAGCCGGCAGGTGATTTTGCATGTCCAGCGGTCGCTCCGGCGGGTCGAGCCGCTGGTTCCGGCGTGTCCGGCAGGTGGTTCTGTGGTGTCCGGCACGAGGTTCAGTCTGAGAGGCTGTGCCGGCATGCCCCTCACGTGATTCCGGCTTGTCCCCGAAGTGGTGCTGGTGTAGCGGGCAGGTGATTTTGGCGTGTCCGGCAGGTGGTTCAGGCGAGTTGAGCAGGTGGTTGCGACGTGCTCGGCAGGTGCTTCCGGCGTCTCCGGCACGTGTTTCTGGCACATCTGACTGGTGGTTCCGGCATGCCCAAAAGTTGATTCCGGTCTGTCCGGTAGGTGGTTCCGGCGTGCACGGCACGTGGTTCTGGTATGTCTCAGAGGTGGTTGCGTATGCCCAACAGGTGATTCCGGACTGTCCGCCACGTGCTTCTGGCACGTCTGAGAGGTGGTTCCAACATGCCCGGCAGGTCATTTCGGAGAGTCGTCCAAGTGGTTCTGGCGTAGCCCGCAGGTGATTTTGGCGTGTCCGGCAGGTGGTTCCGCCGTGCTCGGCAGGTGGTTCAGGCATGGCCGTCACGTGGTTCCAGTCTGTCCAGGACGTGTTTCCAGCTTCTCCGGCAGGTGGTTCTGGTACGTCTGAGAGGTGGTTCCGCCATGGCTGGCAGGTGATCCCGGACTGTCCCCCAGGTGGTTCTGGCATAGCCAGCAGTTGATATTGGCCTGTCCGGCAGGTGGTTGCAGCGAGTCGAACAGGTGGCTCCGGCGTTCTTGGCAGGTGGTTCCGGTCTGTCCGGTACGTGTTTCCGGCGTGTCTGGCACGTGCTTCCGGCACGTCTGAGAGGTGGTTCCGTCATGCGCGGCAGGTGATTCCGGAGTGTCCGCAAGGTGGTTCTGGCGTACCCGGCAGGTGATTTTGGCGTGTCCGGCAGGTGTTTCTGGCGAGTCGAGCAGGTGGCTCCGGCATGCTCGGCAGGTGCTTCCGGCGTCTCCGGCACTTGGTTCTGGTGTGTCTGAGAGCTGGTTCCGGCATGTCCGGCAGATGATTCCTGAGTGTCCGCCAAGTGGTTCTGGCATACCCAGCAGGTGATTTTGGCGTGTCAGGGAGGTGGTACCGGTGAGTCCAGCAGGTGGTTCCGGCGTGCTCAGCAGGTGGTTCAGGCGGTTCTGGCAGGTGGTATCCCTCTGTTCGGGGTGTGGTTCCAGCATCTCATGAACACGTTTCTGGCACGTCTGAGATGTGGTTCCAGCCGGCCCGACAGGTGTTTCCGCAGTGTCCGCCAAGCGGTTCTGGCGTAGTTGGCAGGTGATTTTGGCATGACTGGCAGGTGGTTCCAGCAAGCCTGGCAGGTGATTCCAAAGTGTTCACCAACTGGTTGTGGCGTAGCCGGCAGGTGATTTTTGCGTGATCGGCAGGTGGTTCTGGCGAGTCGAGCAGGTGGTTCCGGCGTGCTCGGCTGGTGCTTCCGGGGTCATTGGCACGGGGTTCTGGCATGTCTGAGTGGTGGTTCCTGCATGCCCGGCAAGTGATTCCGGAGTGTTCGCCAAGTGGTTCTGGCATAGTCGGCAGGTGATTTTGGCATGTCCGGCAGGTGGTTCAGGCGAGTTGACCAGGTGGTTCCAACGTGCTTGGCAGGTGCTTCCGGCGTCTCCGGCACGTGTTTCTGGCACATCTGACAGGTGGTTCCGGCATGCCCGAAAGGTGATTCCGGTCTGTCCGGTAGGTGGTTCCAGCCGGCACGGCATGTGGTTCTGGTACGTCTCAGAGGTGGTTGCGCATGCCCAACAGGTGATTCCGGACTGTCCGCCACATGGTTCTGGCACCTCTGAGAGGTGGTTCCGGCATGCCCGGCAGGTCATCCCAGAGAGTCCTCCAAGTGGTTCTGGCATAACACGCAGGTGATTTTGGCGTGTCTGGCAGGTTGCTCCGTTGTGCTTGGCAGGTGGTTCAGGCTTGGCCGGCAGGTGGTTCCAGACTGTCCAGGACGTGTTTCCAGCTTCTCCGAAAGGTGGTTCTGGTACGTCTGAGAGGTGGTACCGCCATGGCTGGCAGGTGATTCCGGACCGTCCCCCAGGTGGTTCTGGCATAGCCAGCAGTTGATATTGGCCTGTCCGGCAGGTGGTTCCAGCGAGTCGAACAGGTGGCTCCGGCGTGCTCGGCAGGTGGTTCCGGTCTGTCCGGTAGGTGATTCCGGCGTGTCCGGCACGTGCTTCCGGCACGTCTGAGAGGTGGTTCCGGCATGCGCGACAGGTGATTTCGGAGTGTCCGCCAGGTGGTTCTGGCGTACCCGGCAGGTGAGTTTGGCGTGTCCGGCAGGTGTTTCTGGCGAGTCGAGCAGGTGGCTCCGGCATGCTCGGCAGGTGCTTCCGGCGTCTCCGGCACGTGGTTCTGGTGTGTCTGAGAGCTGGTTCCGGCATGTCCGGCAGATGATTCCGGAGTGTCCGCCAAGTGGTTCTGGCATACCCGGCTGGTGATTTGGGCATGTCAGGTAGGTGGTTCCGGCGAGTCGAGCAGGTGGCTCCGGCGTGCTCGGCAGGTTGTTCAGACGGGTCTGGCAGGTGTTTTCCGTCTGTTCGGGGTGTGGTTCCAGCATCTCATGCACATGGTTCTGGCACGTCTGAGATGTGGTTCCGGCTGGCCCGACAGGTGTTTCCACAGTGTCCGCCAAGTGGTACTGGCGTAGTTGGCAGGTGATTTCTGCGTGTCCGGCAGGTGGTTCTGGCGAGTCGAGCAGGTGGTTCCGGCGTGCTCGGCGGGTGCTTCTGGGGTCATTGGCACGTGGTTCTGGCATATCTGAGAGGTGGTTCCGGCATGCCCGGCAGGTGATTCCGGAGTGTTCGCCAAGTGTTTCCGGCGTAGCCGGCAGGTGATTTTGCATGTAGAGCGGTCGTTCCGGCGGGTCGAGCCGGTGGTTCCGGCGTGTCCGGCAGGTGGTTCCGGTCTGTCCGGCAGGTGGTTCTGTGGTGTCCGGCACGAGGTTCAGTCTGAGAGGCTGTGCCGGCATGCCCCTCACGTGATTCCGGCTTGTCCCCGAAGTAGGGCTGCTGTAGCGGGCAGGTGATTTTGGCGTGTCCGGCAGGTGGTTCAGGCGAGTTGAGCAGGTGGTTGCGACGTGCTCGGCAGGTGCTTCCGGCGTCTCCGGCACGTGTTTCTGGCACATCTGACTGGTGGTTCCGGCATGCCCGGCAGGTCATTTCGGAGAGTCGTCCAAGTGGTTCTGGCGTAGCCCGCAGGTGATTTTGGCGTGTCCGGCAGGTGGTTCCGCCGTGCTCGGCAGGTGGTTCAGGCATGGCCGTCACGTGGTTCCAGTCTGTCCAGGACGTGTTTCCAGCTTCTCCGGCAGGTGGTTCTGCTACGTCTGAGAGGTGGTTCCGCCATGGCTGGCAGGTGATCCCGGACTGTCCCCCAGGTGGTTCTGGCATAGCCAGCAGTTGATATTGGCCTGTCCGGCAGGTGGTTCCTGCGAGTCGAGCAGGTGGCTCCGGCATGCTCGGCAGGTGCTTCTGGCGTCTCCGGCACTTGGTTCTGGTGTGTCTGAGAGCTGGTTCCGGCATGTCCGGCAGATGATTCCGGAGTGTCCGCCAAGTGGTTCTGGCATACCCAGCAGGTGATTTTGGCGTGTCAGGGAGGTGGTACCGGTGAGTCGAGCAGGTGGTTCCGGCGTGCTCAGCAGGTGGTTCAGGCGGTTCTGGCAGGTGGTATCCGTCTGTTCGGGGTGTGGTTCCAGCATCTCATGAACACGTTTCTGGCACGTCTGAGATGTGGTTCCAGCCGGCCCGACAGGTGTTTCCACAGTGTCCGCCAAGTGGTACTGGCGTAGTTGGCAGGTGATTTTGGCATGACCGGCAGGTGGTTCCAGCAAGCCCGGCAGGTGATTCCGAAGTGTTCCCCAACTGGTTGTGGCGTAGCCGGCAGGTGATTTTTGCGTGTCCGGCTGGTGGTTCTGGCGAGTCGAGCATGTGGTTCCGGCGTGCTCGGCAGGTGCTTCCGGGGTCATTGGCACGTGGTTCTGGCATATCTGAGAGGTGGTTCCGGCATGCCCGGCAGGTGATTCCGGAGTGTTCGCCAAGTGTTTCCGGCGTAGCCGGCAGGTGATTTTGCATGTCCAGCGGTCGTTCCGGCGGGTCGAGCCGGTGGTTCCGGCGTGTCCGGCAGGTGGTTCCGGTCTGTCCGGCAGGTGGTTCTGTGGTGTCCGGCACGAGGTTCAGTCTGAGAGGCTGTGCCGGCATGCCCCTCACGTGATTCCGGCTTGTCCCCGAAGTGGTGCTGGTGTAGCGGGCAGGTGATTTTGGCGTGTCCGGCAGGTGGTTCAGGCGAGTTGAGCAGGTGGTTGCGACGTGCTCGGCAGGTGCTTCCGGCGTCTCCGGCACGTGTTTCTGGCACATCTGACTGGTGGTTCCGGCATGCCCAAAAGTTGATTCCGGTCTGTCCGGTAGGTGGTTCCGGCGTGCACGGCACGTGGTTCTGGTACGTCTCAGAGGTGGTTGCGTATGCCCAACAGGTGATTCCGGACTGTCCGCCACGTGCTTCTGGCACGTCTGAGAGGTGGTTCCAACATGCCCGGCAGGTCATTTCGGAGAGTCGTCCAAGTGGTTCTGGCGTAGCCCGCAGGTGATTTTGGCGTGTCCGGCAGGTGGTTCCGCCGTGCTCGGCAGGTGGTTCAGGCATGGCCGTCACGTGGTTCCAGTCTGTCCAGGACGTGTTTCCAGCTTCTCCGGCAGGTGGTTCTGGTACGTCTGAGAGGTGGTTCCGCCATGGCTGGCAGGTGATCCCGGACTGTCCCCCAGGTGGTTCTGGCATAGCCAGCAGTTGATATTGGCCTGTCCGGCAGGTGGTTCCAGCGAGTCGAACAGGTGGCTCCGGCGTTCTTGGCAGGTGGTTCCGGTCTGTCCGGTAGGTGTTTCCGGCGTGTCTGGCACGTGCTTCCGGCACGTCTGAGAGGTGGTTCCGTCATGCGCGGCAGGTGATTCCGGAGTGTCCGCAAGGTGGTTTTGGCATACCCGGCAGGTGATTTTGGCGTGTCCGGCAGGTGTTTCTGGCGAGTCGAGCAGGTGGCTCCGGCATGCTCGGCAGGTGCTTCCGGCGTCTCCGGCACTTGGTTCTGGTGTGTCTGAGAGCTGGTTCCGGCATGTCCGGCAGATGATTCCGGAGTGTCCGCCAAGTGGTTCTGGCATACCCAGCAGGTGATTTTGGCGTGTCAGGGAGGTGGTACCGGTGAGTCGAGCAGGTGGTACCGGCGTGCTCAGCAGGTGGTTCAGGCGGTTCTGGCAGGTGGTATCCGTATGTTCGGGGTGTGGTTCCAGCATCTCATGAACACGTTTCTGGCACGTCTGAGATGTGGTTCCAGCCGGCCCGACAGGTGTTTCCGCAGTGTCCGCCAAGCGGTTCTGGCGTAGTTGGCAGGTGATTTTGGCATGACTGGCAGGTGGTTCCAGCAAGCCTGGCAGGTGATTCCAAAGTGTTCACCTACTGGTTGTGGCGTAGCCGGCAGGTGATTTTTGCGTGATCGGCAGGTGGTTCTGGCGAGTCGATCAGCTGGTTCTGGCGTGCTCGGCTGGTGCTTCCGGGGTCATTGGCACGGGGTTCTGGCATGTCTGAGTGGTGGTTCCTGCATGCCCGGCAAGTGATTCTGGAGTGTTCGCCAAGTGGTTCTGGCATAGTCGGCAGGTGATTTTGGCATGTCCGGCAGGTGGTTCAGGCGAGTTGAGCAGGTGGTTCCAACGTGCTTGGCAGGTGCTTCCGGCGTCTCCGGCACGTGTTTCTG
>NW_027227351.1:0-18319 GCF_037783145.1 Equus przewalskii | reverse complement strand
TCTGAGAGGTGGTTCCGGCATCCGCGACAGGTGGTTTCGGAGTGTCCACCATGTGGTTCTGACGTACCCGGCAGGTGATTTTGGCGTGTCCGGCAGGTGTTTCTGGCGAGTCGAGCAGGTGGCTCCGGCATGCTCGGCAGGTGCTTCCGGCGTCTCCGGCACTTGGTTCTGGTGTGTCTGAGAGCTGGTTCCGGCATGTCCGGCAGATGATTCCGCAGTGTCCTCAAGCGGTTCTGGCGTAGTTGGCAGGTGATTTTGGCATGACTGGCAGGTGGTTCCAGCAAGCCTGGCAGGTGATTCCAAAGTGTTCACCAACTGGTTGTGGCGTAGCCTGCAGGTGATTTTTGCGTGATCGGCAGGTGGTTCTGGCGAGTCGAGCAGGTGGTTCCGGCGTGCTCGGCTGGTGCTTCCGGGGACATTGGCACGGGGTTCTGGCATGTCTGAGAGGTGGTTCCTGCATGCCCGGCAAGTGATTCCGGAGTGTTCGCCAAGTGGTTCTGGCATAGTCGGCAGGTGATTTTGGCATGTCCGGCAGGTGGTTCAGGCGAGTTGAGCAGGTGGTTCCAACGTTCTTGGCAGGTGCTTCCGGCGTCTCCGGCACGTGTTTCTGGCACATCTGACAGGTGGTTCCGGCATGCCCGAAAGGTGATTCCGGTCTGTCCGGTAGGTGGTTCCAGCCTGCACGGCATGTGGTTCTTGTACGTCTCAGAGGTGGTTGCGCATGCCCAACAGGTGATTCCGGACTGTCCGCCACATGGTTCTGGCACGTCTGAGAGGTGGTTCCGGCATGCCCGGCAGGTCATCCCAGAGAGTCTTCCAAGTGGTTCTGGCATAACACGCAGGTGATTTTGGCGTGTCTGGCAGGTTGTTCCGTTGTGCTTGGCAGGTGGTTCAGGCTTGGCCGGCAGGTGGTTCCAGACTGTCCAGGACGTGTTTCCAGCTTCTCCGGCAGGTGGTTCTGGTACGTCTGAGAGGTGGTTCCGCCATGGCTGGCACGTGGTACCGGACCGTCCCCCAGGTGGTTCTGGCATAGCCAGCAGTTGATATTGGCCTGTCCGGCAGGTGGTTCCAGCGAGTCGAACAGGTGGCTCCGGCGTGCTCGGCAGGTGGTTCCGGTCTGTCCGGTAGGTGATTCCGGCGTGGCCGGCACGTGCTTCCGGCACGTCTGAGAGATGGTTCCGGCATGCGCGACAGGTGGTTTCGGAGTGTCCGCCAGGTGGTTCTGGCGTACCCGGCAGGTGATTTTGGCGTGTCTGGCAGGTGTTTCTGGCGAGTCGAGCAGGTGTCTCCGGCATGCTCGGCAGGTGCTTCCGGCTTCTCCGGCACGTGGTTCTGGTGTGTCTGAGAGCTGGTTCCGGCATGTCCGGCAGATGATTCCGGAGTGTCCGCCAAGTGGTTCTGGCCTACCCGGCTGGTGATTTGGGCATCTCAGGTAGGTGGTTCCGGCGAGTCGAGCAGGTGGCTCCGGCGTGCTCGGCAGGTTGTTCAGACGGGTCTGACAGGTGTTTTCCGTCTGTTCGGGGTGTGGTTCCAGCATCTCATGCACATGGTTCTGGCACGTCTGAGATGTGGTTCTGGCCGGCCCGACAGGTGTTTCCACAGTGTCCGCCAAGTGGTACTGGCGTAGTTGGCAGTTGATTTTGGCATGACCGGCAGGTGGTTCCAGCAAGCCCGGCAGGTGATTCCGAAGTGTTCCCCAACTGGTTGTGGCGTAGCCGGCAGGTGATTTTTGCGTGTCCGGCAGGTGGTTCTGGCGAGTCGAGCAGGTGGTTCCGGCGTGCTCGGCAGGTGCTTCCGGGGTCATTGGCACGTGGTTCTTGCATATCTGAGAGGTGGTTCCGGCATGCCCGGCAGGTGATTCCGGAGTGTTCGCCAAGTGTTTCCGGCGTAGCCGGCAGGTGATTTTGCATGTGCAGCGGTCGTTCCGGCGGGTCGAGCCTGTGGTTCCGGCGTGTGCGGCAGGTGGTTCCGGTCTGTCCGGCAGGTGGTTCTGTGGTGTCCGGCACGAGGTTCAGTCTGAGAGGCTGTGCCGGCATGCCCCTCACGTGATTCCGGCTTGTCCCCGAAGTGGTGCTGGTGTAGCGGGCAGGTGATTTTGGCGTGTCCGGCAGGTGGTTCAGGCGAGTTGAGCAGGTGCTTGCGACGTGCTCGGCAGGTGCTTCCGGCGTCTCCGGCACTTGTTTCTGGCACATCTGACAGGTGGTTCCGGCATGCCCGAAAGGTGATTCCGGTCTGTCCGGTAGGTGGTTCCAGCCGGCACGGCATGTGGTTCTGGTACGTCTCAGAGGTGGTTGCGCATGCCCAACAGGTGATTCCGGACTGTCCGCCACATGGTTCTGGCACGTCTGAGAGGTGGTTCCGGCATGCCCGGCAGGTCATCCCAGAGAGTCCTCCAAGTGGTTCTGGCATAACACACAGGTGATTTTGGCGTGTCTGGCAGGTTGTTCCGTTGTGCTTGGCAGGTGGTTCAGGCTTGGCCGGCAGGTGGTTCCAGACTGTCCAGGACGTGTTTCCAGCTTCTCCGGCAAGTGGTTCTGGTACGTCTGAGAGGTGGTTCCGCCATGGCTGGCAGGTGATTCCGGACCGTCCCCCAGGTGGTTCTGGCATGGTCAGCATATGATATTGGCCTGTCCGGCAGGTGTTTCCAGCGAGTCGAGCAGGTGGCTCCGGCATGCTCGGCAGGTGCTTCCGGCGTCTCCGGCACGTGGTTCTGGTGTGTCTGAGAGCTGGTTCCGGCATGTCCGGCAGATGATTCCGGAGTGTCCGCCAAGTGGTTCTGGCATACCCGGCTGGTGATTTGGGCATGTCAGGTAGGTGGTTCCGGCGAGTCGAGCAGGTGGCTCCGGCGTGCTTGGCAGGTTGTTCAGACGGGTCTGGCAGGTGTTTTCCGTCTGTTCGGGGTGTGGTTCCAGCATCTCATGCACATGGTTCTGGCACGTCTGAGAGGTGGTTCCGGCCGGCCCGACAGGTGTTTCCACAGTGTCCGCCAAGTGGTACTGGCGTAGTTGGCAGGTGATTTTGGCATGACCGGCAGGTGGTTCCAGCAAGCCCGGCAGGTGATTCCGAAGTGTTCCCCAACTGGTTGTGGCGTAGCCGGCAGGTGATTTCTGCGTGTCCGGCAGGTGGTTCTGGCGAGTCGAGCAGGTGGTTGCGGCGTGCTCGGCAGGTGCTTCCGGGGTCATTGGCACGTGGTTCTGGCATATCTGAGAGGTGGTTCCGGCATGCCCGGCAGGTGATTCCGGAGTGTTCGCCAAGTGTTTCTGGCGTAGCCGGCAGGTGATTTTGCATGTCCAGCGGTCGTTCCGGCGGGTCGAGCCGGTGGTTCCGGCGTGTGCGGCAGGTGGTTCCGGTGTGTCCGGCAGGTGGTTCTGTGGTGTCCGGCACGAGGTTCAGTCTGAGAGGTTGTGCCGGCATGCCCCTCACGTGATTCCGGCTTGTCCCCGAAGTGGTGCTGGTGTAGCCGGCAGGTGATTTTGGCGTGACCGGCAGGTGGTTCAGGCGAGTTGAGCTGGTGGTTCCGGCGTGCTCGGCTGGTGCTTCCGGGGTCATTGGCACGGGGTTCTGGCATGTCTGAGAGGTGGTTCCTGCATGCCCGGCAAGTGATTCCGGAGTGTTCGCCAAGTGGTTCTGGCATAGTCGGCAGGTGATTTTGGCATGTCCGGCAGGTGGTTCAGGCGAGTTGAGCAGGTGGTTCCAACGTGCTTGGCCGGTGCTTCCGGCGTCTCCGGCACGTGTTTCTGGCACATCTGACAGGTGGTTCCGGCATGCCCGAAAGGTGATTCCGGTCTGTCCGGTAGGTGGTTCCAGCCTGCACGGCATGTGGTCTGGTACGGCTCAGAGGTGGTTGCGCATGCCCAACAGGTGATTCCGGACTGTCCGCCACATGGTTCTGGCACGTCTGAGAGGTGGTTCCGGCATGCCCGGCAGGTCATCCCAGAGAGTCCTCCAAGTGGTTCTGGCATAACACGCAGGTGATTTTGGCGTGTCTGGCAGGTTGTTCCGTTGTGCTTGGCAGGTGGTTCAGGCTTGGCCGGCAGGTGGTTCCAGACTGTCGAGGACGTGTTTCGAGCTTCTCCGGCAGGTGGTTCTGGTACGTGTGAGAGGTGGTTCCGCCATGGCTGGCAGGTGATCCCGGACTGTCCCCCAGGTGGTTCTGGCATAGCCAGCAGTTAATATTGGCCTGTCCGGCAGGTGGTTCCAGCCAGTCGAACAGGTGGCTCCGGCGTGCTCGGCAGGTGGTTCCGGTCTGTCCGCTAGGTGATTCCGGCGTGTCCGGCACGTGCTTCTGGCACGTCTGAGAGGTGGTTCCGGCATGCCCGGCAGGTCATCCCAGAGAGTCCTCCAAGTGGTTCTGGCATAACACGCAGGTGATTTTGGCGTGTCTGGCAGGTTGTTCCGTTGTGCTTGGCAGGTGGTTCAGGCTTGGCCGGCAGGTGGTTCCAGACTGTCGAGGACGTGTTTCCAGCTTCTCCGGCAGGTGGTTCTGGTACGTGTGAGAGGTGGTTCCGCCATGGCTGGCAGGTGATCCCGGACTGTCCCACAGGTGGTTCTGGCATATCCAGCAGTTAATATTGGCCTGTCCGGCAGGTGGTTCCAGCCAGTCGAACAGGTGGCTCCGGCGTGCTCGGCAGGTGGTTCCGGTCTGTCCGCTAGGTGATTCCGGCGTGTCCGGCACGTGCTTCCGGCACGTCTGAGAGGTGGTTCCGGCATGCGCGACAGGTGATTTCGGAGTGTCCGCCAGGTGGTTCTGGCGTACCCGGCAGGTGATTTTGGCGTGTCCGGCAGGTGTTTCTGGCGAGTCGAGCAGGTGGCTCCGGCATGCTCGGCAGGTGCTTCCGGCGTCTCCGGCACGTGGTTCTGGTGTGTCTGAGAGCTGGTTCCGGCATGTCCGGCAGATGATTCCGGAGTGTCCGCCAAGTGGTTCTGGCATACCCGGCTGGTGATTTGGGCATGTCAGGTAGGTGGTTCCGGCGAGTCGAGCAGGTGGCTCCGGCGTGCTCGGCAGGTTGTTCAGACGGGTCTGGCAGGTGTTTTCCGTCTGTTCGGGGTGTGGTTCCAGCATCTCATGCACATGGTTCTGGCACGTGTGAGATGTGGTTCCGGCCGGCCCGACAGGTGTTTCCACAGTGTCCGCCAAGTTGTACTGGCGTAGTTGGCAGGTGATTTTGGCATGACCGGCAGGTGGTTCCAGCAAGCCCGGCAGGTGATTCCGAAGTGTTCCCCAACTGGTTGTGGCGTAGCCGGCAGGTGATTTTTGCGTGTCCGGCAGGTGGTTCTGGCGAGTCGAGCAGGTGGTTCCGGCGTGCTCGGCAGCTGCTTCCGGGGTCATTGGCACGTGGTTCTGGCATATCTGAGAGGTGGTTCCGGCATGCCCGGCAGGTGATTCCGGAGTGTTCGCCAAGTGTTTCCGGCGTAGCCGGCAGGTGATTTTGCATGTCCAGCGGTCGTTCCGGCGGGTCGAGCCGGTGGTTCCGGCGTGTCCGGCAGGTGGTTCCGGTCTGTCCGGCAGGTGGTTCTGTGGTGTCCGGCACGAGGTTCAGTCTGAGAGGCTGTGCCGGCATGCCCCTCACGTGATTCCGGCTTGTCCCCGAAGTGGTGCTGGTGCAGCGGGCAGGTGATTTTGGCGTGTCCGGCAGGTGGTTCAGGCGAGTTGAGCAGGTGGTTCCGGCGTGCTCGGCTGGTGCTTCCGGGGTCATTGGCACGGGGTTCTGGCATGTCTGAGAGGTGGTTCCTGCATGCCCGGCAAGTGTTTCCGGAGTGTTCGCCAAGTGGTTCTGGCATAGTCGGCAGGTGATTTTGGCATGTCCGGCAGGTGGTTCATGCGAGTTGAGCAGGTGGTTCCAACGTGCTTGGCAGGTGCTTCCGGCGTCTCCGGCACGTGTTTCTGGCACATCTGACAGGTGGTTCCGGCATGCCCGAAAGGTGATTCCGGTCTGTCCGGTAGGTGGTTCCAGCCTGCACGGCATGTGGTTCTGGTACGTCTCAGAGGTGGTTGCGCATGCCCAACAGGTGATTCCGGACTGTCCGCCACATGGTTCTGGCACGTCTGAGAGGTGGTTCCGGCATGCCCGGCAGGTCATCCCAGAGAGTCCTCCAAGTGGTTCTGGCATAACACGCAGGTGATTTTGGCGTGTCTGGCAGGTTGTTCCGTTGTGCTTGGCAGGTGGTTCAGGCTTGGCCGGCAGGTGGTTCCAGACTGTCCAGGACGTGTTTCCAGCTTCTCCGGCAGGTGGTTCTGGTACGTGTGAGAGGTGGTTCCGCCAGGGCTGGCAGGTGATCCCGGACTGTCCCCCAGGTGGTTCTGGCATAGCCAGCAGTTAATATTGGCCTGTCCGGCAGGTGGTTCCAGCCAGTCGAACAGGTGGCTCCGGCGTGCTCGGCAGGTGGTTCCGGTCTGTCCCGTAGGTGATTGCGGCGTGCCCGGCACGTGCTTCCGGCACGTCTGAGAGGTGGTTCCGGCATGCGCGACAGGTGATTTCGGAGTGTCCGCCAGGTGGTTCTGGCGTACCCGGCAGGTAATTTTGGCATGTCCGGCAGGTGTTTCTGGCGAGTCGAGCAGGTGGCTCCGGCATTCTCGGCAGGTGATTCCGGCGTCTCCGGCACGTGGTTCTGGTGTGTCTGAGAGCTGGTTCTGGCATGTCCGGCAGATGATTCCGGAGTGTCCGCCAAGTGGTTCTGGCATACCCGGCTGGTGATTTGGGCATGTCAGGTAGGTGGTTCCGGCGAGTCGAGCAGGTGGCTCCGGCGTGCTCGGCAGGTTGTTCAGACGGGTCTGGCAGGTGTTTTCTGTCTGTTCGGGGTGTGGTTCCAGCATCTCATGCACATGGTTCTGGCACGTCTGAGATGTGGTTCTGCCCGGCCCAACAGGTGTTTACACAGTGTCCGCCAAGTGGTACTGGCGTAGTTGACAGGTGATTTTGGCATGAACGGCAGGTGGTTCCAGCAAGCCCGGCAGGTGATTCCGAAGTGTTCCCCAACTGGTTGTGGCGTAGCCGGCAGGTGATTTTTGCGTGTCCGGCAGGTGGTTCTGGCAAGTCGAGCAGGTGGTTCCGGCGTGCTCGGCAGGTGCTTCCGGGGTCATTGGCACGTGGTTCTGGCATATCTGATGGGTGGTTCCGGCATGCCCGGCAGGTGATTCCGGAGTGTTCGCCAAGTGTTTCCGGTGTAGCCGGCAGGTGATTTTGCATGTCCAGCGGTCGTTCCGGCGGGTCGAGCCGGTGGTTCCGGCGTGTCCGGCAGGTGGTTCCGGTCTGTCCGGCAGGTGGTTCTGTGGTGTCCGGCACGAGGTTCAGTCTGAGAGGCTGTGCCGGCATGCCCCTCACGTGATTCCGGCTTGTCCCCGAAGTGGTGCTGGTGTAGCGGGCAGGAGATTTTGGCGTGTCCGGCAGGTGGTTCAGGCGAGTTGAGCAGGTGGTTCCGGCGTGCTCGGCTGGTGCTTCCGGGGTCATTGGCACGGGGTTCTGGCATATCTGAGAGGTGGTTCCTGCATGCCCGGCAAGTGATTCCGGAGTGTTCGCCAAGTGGTTCTGGCATAGTCGGCAGGTGATTTTGGCATGTCCGGCAGGTGGTTCAGGCGAGTTGAGCAGGTGGTTCCAACGTGCTTGGCAGGTGCTTCCGGCGTCTCCGGCACGTGTTTCTGGCACATCTGACAGGTGGTTCCGGCATGCCCGAAAGGTGATTCCGGTCTGTCCGGTAGGTGGTTCCAGCCTGCACGGCATGTGGTTCTGGTACGTCTCAGAGGTGGTTGCGCATGCCCAACAGGTGATTCCGGACTGTCCGCCACATGGTTCTGGCACGTCTGAGAGGTGGTTCCGGCATGCCCGGCAGGTCATCCCAGAGAGTCCTCCAAGTGGTTCTGGCATAACACGCAGGTGATTTTGGCGTGTCTGGCAGGTTGTTCCGTTGTGCTTGGCAGGTGGTTCAGGCTTGGCCGGCAGGTGGTTCCAGACTGTCCAGGACGTGTTTCCAGCTTCTCCGGCAGGTGGTTCTGGTACGTGTGAGAGGTGGTTCCTCCATGGCTGGCAGGTGATCCCGGACTGTCCCCCAGGTGGTTCTGGCATAGCCAGCAGTTAATATTGGCCTGTCCGGCAGGTGGTTCCAGCCAGTCGAACAGGTGGCTCCGGCGTGCTCGGCAGGTGGTTCCGGTCTGTCCGCTAGGTGATTCCGGCGTGTCCGGCACGTGCTTCCGGCACGTCTGAGAGGTGGTTCCGGCATGCGCGACAGGTGATTTCGGAGTGTCCGCCAGGTGGTTCTGGCGTACCCGGCAGGTGATTTTGGCGTGTCCGGCAGGTGTTTCTGGCGAGTCGAGCAGGTGGCTCCGGCATGCTCGGCAGGTGCTTCCGGCGTCTCCGGCACGTGGTTCTGGTGTGTCTGAGAGCTGGTTCCGGCATGTCCGGCAGATGATTCCGAGAGTGTCCGCCAAGTGGTTCTGGCATACCCGGCTGGTGATTTTGGCATGTCAGGTAGGTGGTTCCGGCGAGTCGAGCAGGTGGCTCCGGCGTGCTCGGCAGGTTGTTCAGACGGGTCTGGCAGGTGTTTTCCGTCTGTTCGGGGTGTGGTTCCAGCATCTCATGCACATGGTTCTGGCACGTGTGAGATGTGGTTCCGGCCGGCCCGACAGGTGTTTCCACAGTGTCCGCCAAGTGGTACTGGCGTAGTTGGCAGGTGATTTTGGCATGACCGGCAGGTGGTTCCAGCAAGCCCGGCAGGTGATTCCGAAGTGTTCCCCAACTGGTTGTGGCGTAGCCGGCAGGTGATTTTTGCGTGTCCGGCAGGTGGTTCTGGCGAGTCGAGCAGGTGGTTCCGGCGTGCTCGGCAGGTGCTTCCGGGGTCATTGGCACGTGGTTCTGGCATATCTGAGAGGTGGTTCCGGCATGCCCGGCAGGTGATTCCGGAGTGTTCGCCAAGTGTTTCCGGCGTAGCCGGCAGGTGATTTTGCATGTCCAGCGGTCGTTCCGGCGGGTCGAGCCGGTGGTTCCGGCGTGACCGGCAGGTGGTTCCGGTCTGTCCGGCAGGTGGTTCTGTGGTGTCCGGCACGAGGTTCAGTCTGAGAGGCTGTGCCGGCAAGCCCCTCACGTGATTCCGGCTTGTCCCCGAAGTGGTGCTGGTGTAGCGGGCAGGTGATTTTGGCGTGTCCGGCAGGTGGTTCAGGCGAGTTGAGCAGGTGGTTGCGACGTGCTCGGCAGGTGCTTCCGGCGTCTCCGGCACGTGTTTCTGGCACATCTGACTGGTGGTTCTGGCATGCCCAAAAGTTGATTCCGGTCTGTCCGGTAGGTGGTTCCGGCGTGCACGGCACGTGGTTCTGGTACGTCTCAGAGGTGGTTGCGTATGCCCAACAGGTGATTCCGGACTGTCCGCCACGTGCTTCTGGCACGTCTGAGAGGTGGTTCCAACATGCCCGGCAGGTCATTTCGGAGAGTCGTCCAAGTGGTTCTGGCATAGCCCGCAGGTGATTTTGGCGTGTCCGGCAGGTGGTTCCGCCATGCTCGGCAGGTGGTTCAGGCATGGCCGTCACGTGGTTCCAGTCTGTCCAGGACGTGTTTCCAGGTTCTCCGGCAGGTGGTTCTGGTACGTGTGAGAGGTGGTTCCGCCATGGCTGGCAGGTGATTCCGGACTGTCCCCCAGATGGTTCTGGCATAGCCAGCAGTTAATATTGGCCTGTCCGGCAGGTGGTTCCAGCCAGTCGAACAGGTGGCTCCGGCGTGCTCGGCAGGTGGTTCCGGTCTGTCCGGTAGGTGTTTCCGGCGTGTCTGGCACGTGCTTCCGGCACGTCTGAGAGGTGGTTCCGGCATGCGCGGCAGGTGATTTCGGAGTGTCCGCCAGGTGGTTCTGGCGTACCCGGCAGGTGATTTTGGCGTGTCCGGCAGGTGTTTCTGGCGAGTCGAGCAGGTGGCTCCGGCATGCTCGGCAGGTGCTTCCGGCGTCTCCGGCACGTGGTTCTGGTGTGTCTGAGAGCTGGTTCCGGCATGTCCGGCAGATGATTCCGGAGTGTCCGCCAAGTGGTTCTGGCATACCCGGCTGGTGATTTTGGCATGTCAGGTAGGTGGTTCCGGCGAGTCGAGCAGGTGGCTCCGGCGTGCTCGGCAGGTTGTTCAGACGGGTCTGGCAGGTGTTTTCCGTCTGTTCGGGGTGTGGTTCCAGCATCTCATGCACATGGTTCTGGCACGTGTGAGATGTGCTTCTGGCCGGCCCGACAGGTGTTTCCACAGTGTCCGCCAAGTGGTACTGGCGTAGTTGGCAGGTGATTTTGGCATGACCGGCAGGTGGTTCCAGCAAGCCCGGCAGGTGATTCCGAAGTGTTCCCCATCTGGTTGTGGCGTAGCCGGCAGGTGATTTTTGCGTGTCCGGCAGGTGGTTCTGGCGAGTCGAGCAGGTGGTTCCGGCGTGCTCGGCAGGTGCTTCCGGGGTCATTGGCACGTGGTTCTGGCATATCAGAGAGGTGGTTCCGGCATGCCCGGCAGGTGATTCCGGAGTGTTCGCCAAGTGTTTCCGGCGTAGCCGGCAGGTGATTTTGCATGTCCAGCAGTCGTTCCGGCGGGTCGAGCCGGTGGTTCCGGCGTGTCCGGCAGGTGGTTCCGGTCTGTCCGGCAGGTGGTTCTGTGGTGTCCGGCACGAGGTTCAGTCTGAGAGGCTGTGCCGGCATGCCCCTCACGTGATTCCGGCTTGTCCCCGAAGTGGTGCTGGTGTAGCGGGCAGGTGATTTTGGCGTGTCCGGCAGGTGGTTCAGGCGAGTTGAGCAGGTGGTTCCGGCGTGCTCGGCTGGTGCTTCCGGGGTCATTGGCACGGGGTTCTGGCACGTCTGAGAGGTGGTTCCTGCATGCCCGGCAAGTGATTCCGGAGTGTTCGCCAAGTGGTTCTGGCATAGTCGGCAGGTGATTTTGGCATGTCCGGCAGGTGGTTCAGGCGAGTTGAGCAGGTGGTTCCAACGTGCTTGGCAGGTGCTTCCGGCGTCTCCGGCACGTGTTTCTGGCACATCTGACAGGTGGTTCCGGCATGCCCGAAAGGTGATTCCGGTCTGTCCGGTAGGTGGTTCCAGCCTGCACGGCATGTGGTTCTGGTACGTCTCAGAGGTGGTTGCGCATGCCCAACAGGTGATTCCGGACTGTCCGCCACATGGTTCTGGCACGTCTGAGAGGTGGTTCCGGCATGCCCGGCAGGTCATCCCAGAGAGTCCTCCAAGTGGTTCTGGCATAACACGCAGGTGATTTTGGCGTGTCTGGCAGGTTGTTCCGTTGTGCTTGGCAGGTGGTTCAGGCTTGGCCGGCAGGTGGTTCCAGACTGTCCAGGACGTGTTTCCAGCTTCTCCGGCAGGTGGTTCTGGTACGTGTGAGAGGTGGTTCCGCCATGGCTGGCAGGTGATCCCGGACTGTCCCCCAGGTGGTTCTGGCATAGCCAGCAGTTAATATTGGCCTGTCCGGCAGGTGGTTCCAGCCAGTCGAACAGGTGGCTCCGGCGTGCTCGGCAGGTGGTTCCGGTCTGTCCGCTAGGTGATTCCGGCGTGTCCGGCACGTGCTTCCGGCACGTCTGAGAGGTGGTTCCGGCATGCGCGACAGGTGATTTCGGAGTGTCCGCCAGGTGGTTCTGGCGTACCCGGCAGGTGATTTTGGCGTGTCCGGCAGGTGTTTCTGGCGAGTCGAGCAGGTGGCTCCGGCATGCTCGGCAGGTGCTTCCGGCGTCTCCGGCACGTGGTTCTGGTGTGTCTGAGAGCTGGTTCCGGCATGTCCGGCAGATGATTCCGGAGTGTCCGCCAAGTGGTTCTGGCATACCCGGCTGGTGATTTGGGCATGTCAGGTAGGTGGTTCCGGCGAGTCGAGCAGGTGGCTCCGGCGTGCTCGGCAGGTTGTTCAGACGGGTCTGGCAGGTGTTTTCCGTCTGTTCGGGGTGTGGTTCCAGCATCTCATGCACATGGTTCTGGCACGTGTGAGATGTGGTTCCGGCCGGCCCGACAGGTGTTTCCACAGTGTCCGCCAAGTGGTACTGGCGTAGTTGGCAGGTGATTTTGGCATGACCGGCAGGTGGTTCCAGCAAGCCCGGCAGGTGATTCCGAAGTGTTCCCCAACTGGTTGTGGCGTAGCCGGCAGGTGATTTTTGCGTGTCCGGCAGGTGGTTCTGGCGAGTCGAGCAGGTGGTTCCGGCGTGCTCGGCAGGTGCTTCCGGGGTCATTGGCACGTGGTTCTGGCATATCTGAGAGGTGGTTCCGGCATGCCCGGCAGGTGATTCCGGAGTGTTCGCCAAGTGTTTCCGGCGTAGCCGGCAGGTGATTTTGCATGTCCAGCGGTCGTTCCGGCGGGTCGAGCCGGTGGTTCCGGCGTGTCCGGCAGGTGGTTCCGGTCTGTCCGGCAGGTGGTTCTGTGGTGTCCGGCACGAGGTTCAGTCTGAGAGGCTGTGCCGGCATGCCCCTCACATGATTCCGGCTTGTCCCCGAAGTGGTGCTGGTGTAGCGGGCAGGTGATTTTGGCGTGTCCGGCAGGTGGTTCAGGCGAGTTGAGCAGGTGGTTCCGACGTGCTCGGCTGGTGCTTCCGGGGTCATTGGCACGGGGTTCTGGCATATCTGAGAGGTGGTTCCTGCATGCCCGGCAAGTGATTCCGGAGTGTTCGCCAAGTGGTTCTGGCATAGTCGGCAGGTGATTTTGGCATGTCCGGCAGGTGGTTCAGGCGAGTTGAGCAGGTGGTTCCAACGTGCTTGGCAGGTGCTTCCGGCGTCTCCGGCACGTGTTTCTGGCACATCTGACTGGTGGTTCCGGCATGCCCGAAAGTTGATTCCGGTCTGTCCGGTAGGTGGTTCCAGCCTGCACGGCACGTGGTTCTGGTACGTCTCAGAGGTGGTTGCGCATGCCCAACAGGTGATTCCGGACTGTCCGCCACATGCTTCTGGCACGTCTGAGAGGTGGTTCCAGCATGCCCGGCAGGTCATTTCAGAGAGTCCTCCAAGTGGTTCTGGCGTAACCCGCAGGTGATTATGGCGTGTCCGGCAGGTTGTTCCGTCGTGCTTGGCAGGTGGTTCAGGCATGGCCGGCACGTGGTTCCAGACTGTCCAGGACGTGTTTCCAGCTTCTCCGGCAGGTGGTTCTGGTACGTGTGAGAGGTGGTTCCGCCATGGCTGGCAGGTGATTCCGACTGTCCCCCAGATGGTTCTGGCATAGCCAGCAGTTAATATTGGCCTGTCCGGCAGGTGGTTCCAGCCAGTCGAACAGGTGGCTCCGGCGTGCTCGGCAGGTGGTTCCGGTCTGTCCGCTAGGTGATTCCGGCGTGTCCGGCACGTGCTTCCGGCACGTCTGAGAGGTGGTTCCGGCATGCGCGACAGGTGATTTCGGAGTGTCCGCCAGGTGGTTCTGGCGTACCCGGCAGGTGATTTTGGCGTGTCCGGCAGGTGTTTCTGGCGAGTCGAGCAGGTGGCTCCGGCATGCTCGGCAGGTGCTTCCGGCGTCTCCGGCACGTGGTTCTGGTGTGTCTGAGAGCTGGTTCCGGCATGTCCGGCAGATGATTCCGGAGTGTCCGCCAAGTGGTTCTGGCATACCCGGCTGGTGATTTGGGCATGTCAGGTAGGTGGTTCCGGCGAGTCGAGCAGGTGGCTCCGGCGTGCTCGGCAGGTTGTTCAGACGGGTCTGGCAGGTGTTTTCCGTCTGTTCGGGGTGTGGTTCCAGCATCTCATGCACATGGTTCTGGCACGTGTGAGATGTGGTTCCGGCCGGCCCGACAGGTGTTTCCACAGTGTCCGCCAAGTGGTACTGGCGTAGTTGGCAGGTGATTTTGGCATGACCGGCAGGTGGTTCCAGCAAGCCCGGCAGGTGATTCCGAAGTGTTCCCCAACTGGTTGTGGCGTAGCCGGCAGGTGATTTTTGCGTGTCCGGCAGGTGGTTCTGGCGAGTCGAGCAGGTGGTTCCGGCGTGCTCGGCAGGTGCTTCCGGGGTCATTGGCACGTGGTTCTGGCATATCTGAGAGGTGGTTCCGGCATGCCCGGCAGGTGATTCCGGAGTGTTCGCCAAGTGTTTCCGGCGTAGCCGGCAGGTGATTTTGCATGTCCAGCGGTCGTTCCGGCGGGTCGAGCCGGTGGTTCCGGCGTGACCGGCAGGTGGTTCCGGTCTGTCCGGCAGGTGGTTCTGTGGTGTCCGGCACGAGGTTCAGTCTGAGAGGCTGTGCAGGCATGCCCCTCACGTGATTCCGGCTTGTCCCCGAAGTGGTGCTGGTGTAGCGGGCAGGTGATTTTGGCGTGTCCGGCAGGTGGTTCAGGCGAGTTGAGCAGGTGGTTGCGACGTGCTCGGCAGGTGCTTCCGGCGTCTCCGGCACGTGTTTCTGGCACATCTGACTGGTGGTTCCGGCATGCCCAAAAGTTGATTCCGGTCTGTCCGGTAGGTGGTTCCGGCGTGCACGGCACGTGGTTCTGGTACGTCTCAGAGGTGGTTGCGTATGCCCAACAGGTGATTCCGGACTGTCCGCCACGTGCTTCTGGCACGTCTGAGAGGTGGTTCCAACATGCCCGGCAGGTCATTTCGGAGAGTCGTGAAGTGGTTCTGGCGTAGCCCGCAGGTGATGATGGCGTGTCCGGCAGGTGGTTCCGCCATGCTCGGCAGGTGGTTCAGGCATGGCCGTCACGTGGTTCCAGTCTGTCCAGGACGTGTTTCCAGGTTCTCCGGCAGGTGGTTCTGGTACGTGTGAGAGGTGGTTCCGCCATGGCTGGCAGGTGATTCCGACTGTCCCCCAGATGGTTCTGGCATAGCCAGCAGTTAATATTGGCCTGTCCGGCAGGTGGTTACAGCCAGTCGAACAGGTGGCTCTGGCGTGCTCGGCAGGTGGTTCCGGTCTGTCCGCTAGGTGATTCCGGCGTGTCCGGCACGTGCTTCCGGCACGTCTGAGAGGTGGTTCCGGCATGCGCGACAGGTGATTTCGGAGTGTCCGCCAGGTGGTTCTGGCGTACCCGGCAGGTGATTTTGGCGTGTCCGGCAGGTGTTTCTGGCGAGTCGAGCAGGTGGCTCCGGCATGCTCGGCAGGTGCTTCCGGCGTCTCCGGCACGTGGTTCTGGTGTGTCTGAGAGCTGGTTCCGGCATGTCCGGCAGATGATTCCGGAGTGTCCGCCAAGTGGTTCTGGCATACCCGGCTGGTGATTTGGGCATGTCAGATAGGTGGTTCCGGCGAGTCGAGCAGGTGGCTCCGGCGTGCTCGGCAGGTTGTTCAGACGGGTCTGGCAGGTGTTTTCCGTCTGTTCGGGGTGTGGTTCCAGCATCTCATGCACATGGTTCTGGCACGTGTGAGATGTGGTTCCGGCCGGCCCGACAGGTGTTTCCACAGTGTCCGCCAAGTGGTACTGGCGTAGTTGGCAGGTGATTTTGGCATGACCGGCAGGTGGTTCCAGCAAGCCCGGCAGGTGATTCCGAAGTGTTCCCCAACTGGTTGTGGCGTAGCCGGCAGGTGATTTTTGCGTGTCCGGCAGGTGGTTCTGGCGAGTCGAGCAGGTGGTTCCGGCGTGCTCGGCAGGTGCTTCCGGGGTCATTGGCACGTGGTTCTGGCATATCTGAGAGGTGGTTCCGGCATGCCCGGCAGGTGATTCCGGAGTGTTCGCCAAGTGTTTCCGGCGTAGCCGGCAGGTGATTTTGCATGTCCAGCGGTCGTTCCGGCGGGTCGAGCCGGTGGTTCCGGCGTGTCCGGCAGGTGGTTCCGGTTGCCCCTGTGGTGTCCGGCACGAGGTTCAGTCTGAGAGGCTGTGCCGGCATGCCCCTCACGTGATTCCGGCTTGTCCCCGAAGTGGTGCTGGTGCAGCGGGCAGGTGATTTTGGCGTGTCCGGCAGGTGGTTCAGGCGAGTTGAGCAGGTGGTTCCGGCGTGCTCGGCTGGTGCTTCCGGGGTCATTGGCACGGGGTTCTGGCATGTCTGAGAGGTGGTTCCTGCATGCCCGGCAAGTGATTCCGGAGTGTTCGCCAAGTGGTTCTGGCATAGTCGGCAGGTGATTTTGGCATGTCCGGCAGGTGGTTCAGGCGAGTTGAGCAGGTGGTTCCAACGTGCTTGGCCGGTGCTTCCGGCGTCTCCGGCACGTGTTTCTGGCACATCTGACAGGTGGTTCCGGCATGCCCGAAAGGTGATTCCGGTCTGTCCGGTAGGTGGTTCCAGCCTGCACGGCATGTGGTTCTGGTACGTCTCAGAGGTGGTTGCGCATGCCCAACAGTTGATTCCGGACTGTCCGCCACATGGTTCTGGCACGTCTGAGAGGTGGTTCCGGCATGCCCGGCAGGTCATCCCAGAGAGTCCTCCAAGTGGTTCTGGCATAACACGCAGGTGATTTTGGCGTGTCTGGCAGGTTGTTCCGTTGTGCTTGGCAGGTGGTTCAGGCTTGGCCGGCAGGTGGTTCCAGACTGTCCAGGACGTGTTTCCAGCTTCTCCGGCAGGTGGTTCTGGTACGTGTGAGAGGTGGTTCCGCCATGGCTGGCAGGTGATCCCGGACTGTCCCCCAGGTGGTTCTGGCATAGCCAGCAGTTAATATTGGCCTGTCCGGCAGGTGGTTCCAGCCAGTCGAACTGGTGGCTCCGGCGTGCTCGGCAGGTGGTTCCGGTCTGTCCGCTAGGTGATTCCGGCGTGTCCGGCACGTGCTTCCGGCACGTCTGAGAGGTGGTTCCGGCATGCGCGACAGGTGATTTCGGAGTGTCCGCCAGGTGGTTCTGGCGTACCCGGCAGGTGATTTTGGCGTGTCCGGCAGGTGTTTCTGGCGAGTCGAGCAGGTGGCTCCGGCATGCTCGGCAGGTGCTTCCGGCGTCTCCGGCACGTGGTTCTGGTGTGTCTGAGAGCTGGTTCCGGCATGTCCGGCAGATGATTCCGGAGTGTCCGCCAAGTGGTTCTGGCATACCCGGCTGGTGATTTGGGCATGTCAGGTAGGTGGTTCCGGCGAGTCGAGCAGGTGGCTCCGGCGTGCTCGGCAGGTTGTTCAGACGGGTCTGGCAGGTGTTTTCCGTCTGTTCGGGGTGTGGTTCCAGCATCTCATGCACATGGGTCTGGCACGTGTGAGATGTGGTTCCGGCCGGCCCGACAGGTGTTTCCACAGTGTCCGCCAAGTGGTACTGGCGTAGTTGGCAGGTGATTTTGGCATGACCGGCAGGTGGTTCCAGCAAGCCCGGCAGGTGATTCCGAAGTGTTCCCCAACTGGTTGTGGCGTAGCCGGCAGGTGATTTTTGCGTGTCCGGCAGGTGGTTCTGGCGAGTCGAGCAGGTGGTTCCGGCGTGCTCGGCAGGTGCTTCCGGGGTCATTGGCACGTGGTTCTGGCATATCTGAGAGGTGGTTCCGGCATGCCCGGCAGGTGATTCCGGAGTGTTCGCCAAGTGTTTCCGGCGTAGCCGGCAGGTGATTTTGCATGTCCAGCGGTCGTTCCGGTGGGTCGAGCCGGTGGTTCCGGCGTGACCGGCAGGTGGTTCCGGTCTGTCCGGCAGGTGGTTCTGTGGTGTCCGGCACGAGGTTCAGTCTGAGAGGCTGTGCCGGCAAGCCCCTCATGTGATTCCGGCTTGTCCCCGAAGTGGTGCTGGTGTAGCGGGCAGGTGATTTTGGCGTGTCCGGCAGGTGGTTCAGGCGAGTTGAGCAGGTGGTTGCGACGTGCTCGGCAGGTGCTTCCGGGGTCATTGGCACGGGGTTCTGGCATGTCTGAGAGGTGGTTCCGGCATGCCCCGGCAAGTGAATTCCGGAAGATTCGCCAAGTGGTTCTGGCATAGTCGGCAGGTGATTTTGGCATGTCCGGCAGGTGGTTCAGGCGAGTTGAGCAGGTGGTTCCAACGTGCTTGGCCGGTGCTTCCGGCGTCTCCGGCACGTGTTTCTGGCACATCTGACTGGTGGTTCCGGCATGCCCGAAAGTTGATTCCGGTCTGTCCGGTAGGTGGTTCCGGCGTGCACGGCACGTGGTTCTGGTACGTGCTCAGAGGTGGTTGCGCATGCCCAACAGGTGATTCCGGACTGTCCGCCACGTGGTTCTCGCACGTCTGAGAGGTGGTTCCAACATGCCCGGCAGGTCATTCCGGAGAGTCCTCCAAGTGGTTCTGGCATAACCCGCAGGTGATTTTGGCGTGTCCGGCAGGTTGTTCCGTTGTGCTTGGCAGGTGGTTCAGGCTGGCCGGCAGGTGGTTCCAGACTGTCCAGGACGTGTTTCCAGCTTCTCCGGCAGGTGGTTCTGGTACGTGTGAGAGGTGGTTCCGCCATGGCTGGCAGGTGATCCCGGACTGTCCCCCAGGTGGTTCTGGCATAGCCAGCAGTTAATATTGGCCTGTCCGGCAGGTGTGGTTCCAGCCAGTCGAACAGGTGGCTCCGGCGTGCTCGGCAGGTGGTTCCGGTCTGTCCGCTAGGTGATTCCGGCG
>NW_027227350.1:0-55207 GCF_037783145.1 Equus przewalskii | reverse complement strand
GCATGCAACGAGCACCACCTGTCAGATGTGACAGAAACACGTGCCGGAGACGCCGGAAGCACCTGCCAAGCACGTTGGAACCACCTGCTCAACTCCCCTGAACCACCTGCCGGACATGCCAAAATCACCTGCCGACTATGCCAGAACCACTTGGCGAACACTCCGGAATCACTTGCCGGGCATGCAGGAACCACCTCTCAGACATGCCAGAACCCCGTGCCAATGACCCCGGAAGCACCAGCCGAGCACGCCAGAACCACATGCTCAACTCGCCTGAACCACCTGCCGGACACGCCAAAATCACCTGCCCGCTACACCAGCACCACTTCGGGGACAAGCCGGAATCACGTGAGGGGCATGCCGGCACAGCCTCTCAGACTGAACCTCGTGCCGGACACCACAGAACCACCTGCCGGACAGACCGGAACCACCTGCCGGACACGCCGGAACCACCGGCTCGACCCGCCGGAACGACCGCTGGACATGCAAAATCACCTGCCGGCTACGCCGGAAACACTTGGCGAACACTCCGGAATCACCTGCCGGGCATGCCGGAACCACCTCTCAGATATGCCAGAACCACGTGCCAATGACCCCGGAAGCACCTGCCGAGCACGCCGGAACCACCTGCTCGACTCGCCAGAACCACCTGCCGGACACGCAAAAATCACCTGCCCGCTACGCCACAACCAGTTGGGGAACACTTCGGAATCACCTGCCGGGCTTGCTGGAACCACCTGCCGGTCATGCCAAAATCACCTGCCAACTACGCCAGTACCACTTGGCGGACACTGTGGAAACACCTGTCGGGCCGGCCGGAACCACATCTCACACGTGCCAGAACCATGTGCATGAGATGCTGGAACCACACCCCGAACAGACGGAAAACACCTGCCAGACCCGTCTGAACAACCTGCCGAGCACGCCGGAGCCACCTGCTCGACTCGCCGGAACCAAGTAACTGACATGCCCAAATCACCAGCCGGGTATGCCAGAACCACTTGGCGGACACTCCGGAATCATCTGCCGGACATGCCGGAACCAGCTCTCAGACACACCAGAACCACGTGCCGGAGACGCCGGAAGCACCTGCCGAGCATGCCGGAGCCACCTACTCGACTCGCCAGAAACACCTGCCGGACACGCCAAAATCACCTGCCGGGTACGCCAGAACCACCTGGCGGACACTCCGAAATCACCTGCCGGGCATGCCGGAACCACCTCTCAGACGTGCCAGAACCATGTGGCGGACAGTCCGGAATCACCTGTTGGGCATGCGCAACCACCTCTGAGACGTACCAGAACCACATGCCGTGCAGGCTGGAACCACCTACCGGACAGACCGGAATCACCTTTCGGGCATGCCGGAACCACCTGTCAGATGTGCCAGAAACACGTGTCGGAGACGCCGGAAGCACCTGCCAAGCACGTTGGAACCACCTGCTCAACTCGCCTGAACCACCTGCCGGACATGCCAAAATCACCTGCCGACTATGCCAGAACCACTTGGCAAACACTCCGGAATCACTTGCCGGGCATGCAGGAACCACCTCTCAGACATGCCAGAACCCCGTGCCAATGACCCCGGAAGCACCAGCCGAGCACGCCGGAACCACCTGCTCAACTCGCCTGAACCACCTGCCGGACACGCCAAAATCACCTGCGGGCTACGCCAGAACCACTTGGACGACTCTCCGAAATGACCTGCCGGGCATGTTGGAACCACCTCTCAGACGTGCCAGAAGCACGTGGCGGACAGTCCGGAATCACCTGTTGGGCATACGCAACCACCTCTGAGACGTCCCAGAACCACGTGCCGTGCACGCCGGAACCACCTACCGGACAGACCGGAATCAACTTTTGGGCATGCCGGAACCACCAGTCAGATGTGCCAGAAACACGTGCCGGAGACGCCGGAAGCACCTGCCGAGCACGTCGCAACCACCTGCTCAACTCGCCTGAACCACCTGCCGGACACGCCAAAATCACCTGCCCGCTACACCAGCACCACTTCGGGGACAAGCCGGAATCACGTGAGGGGCATGCCGGCACAGCCTCTCAGACTGAACCTCGTGCCGGACACCACAGAACCACCTGCCGGAAAGACCGGAACCACCTGCCGGACACGCCGGAACCACCGGCTCGACCCGCCGGAACGACCGCTGGACATGCAAAATCACCTGCCGGCTACGCCGCAAACACTTGGCGAACACTCCGGAATCACCTGCCGGGCATGCCGGAACCACCTCTCAGATATGCCAGAACCACGTGCCAATGACCCCGGAAGCACCTGCCGAGCACGCCGGAACCACCTGCTCGACTCGCCAGAACCACCTGCCGGACACGCAAAAATCACCTGCCGGCTACGCCACAACCAGTTGGGGAACACTTCGGAATCACCTGCCGGGTGTGCTGGAACCACCTGCCGGTCATGCCAAAATCACCTGCCAACTACGCCAGTACCACTTGGCGGACACTGTGGAAACACCTGTCGGGCCGGCCGGAACCACATCTCACATGTGCCAGAACCATGTGCATGAGATGCTGGAACCACACCCCGAACAGACGGAAAACACCTGCCAGACCCGTCTGAACAACCTGCCGAGCATGCCGGAGCCACCTGCTCGACTCGCCGGAACCACCTACCTGACATGCCCAAATCACCAGCCGGGTATGCCAGAACCTCTTGGCGGACACTCCGGAATCATCTGCAGGACATGCCGGAACCAGCTCTCAGACACACCAGAACCACGTGCCGGAGACGCCGGAAGCACCTGCCGAGCATGCCGGAGCCACCTGCTCGACTCGCCAGAAACACCTGCCGGACACGCCAAAATCACCTGCCGGGTACGCCAGAACCACCTGGCGGACACTCCGAAATCACCTGTCGCGCATGCCGGAACCACCTCTCAGACGTGCCGGAAGCACGTGCCGGACACGCCGGAATCACCTAGCGGACAGACCGGAACCACCTGCCGAGCACGCCGGAGCCACCTGTTCGACTGGCTGGAACCACCTGCCGGACAGGCCAATATTAACTGCTGGCTATGCCAGAACCACCTGGGGGACAGTCCGGGATCACCTGCCAGCCATGGCGGAACCACCTCTCACACGTACCAGAACCACCTGCCGGAGAAGCTGGAAACACGTCCTGGACAGTCTGGAACCACCTGCCGGCCAAGCCTGAACCACCTGCCAAGCACAACGGAACAACCTGCCAGACACGCCAAAATCACCTGCGTGTTATGCCAGAACCACTTGGAGGACTCTCTGGGATGACCTGCCGGGCATGCCGGAACCACCTCTCAGACGTGCCAGAACCATGTGGCGGACAGTCCGGAATCACCTGTTGGGCATGCGCAACCACCTCTGAGACGTACCAGAACCACATGCCGTGCAGGCTGGAACCACCTACCGGACAGACCGGAATCACCTTTCGGGCATGCCGGAACCACCTGTCAGATGTGCCAGAAACACGTGTCGGAGACGCCGGAAGCACCTGCCAAGCACGTTGGAACCACCTGCTCAACTCGCCTGAACCACCTGCCGGACATGCCAAAATCACCTGCCGACTATGCCAGAACCACTTGGCGAACACTCCGGAATCACTTGCCGGGCATGCAGGAACCACCTCTCAGACATGCCAGAACCCCGTGCCAATGACCCCGGAAGCACCAGCCGAGCACGCCGGAACCACCTGCTCAACTCGCCTGAACCACCTGCCGGACACGCCAAAATCACCTGCGGGCTACGCCAGAACCACTTGGACGACTCTCCGAAATGACCTGCCGGGCATGTTGGAACCACCTCTCAGACGTGCCAGAAGCACGTGGCGGACAGTCCGGAATCACCTGTTGGGCATACGCAACCACCTCTGAGACGTACCAGAACCACGTGCCGTGCACGCCGGAACCACCTACCGGACAGACCGGAATCAACTTTTGGGCATGCCGGAACCACCAGTCAGATGTGCCAGAAACACGTGCCGGAGACGCCGGAAGCACCTGCCGAGCACGTCGCAACCACCTGCTCAACTCGCCTGAACCACCTGCCGGACACGCCAAAATCACCTGCCCGCTACACCAGCACCACTTCGGGGACAAGCCGGAATCACGTGAGGGGCATGCCGGCACAGCCTCTCAGACTGAACCTCGTGCCGGACACCACAGAACCACCTGCCGGACAGACCGGAACCACCTGCCGGACACGCCGGAACCACCGGCTCGACCCGCCGGAACGACCGCTGGACATGCAAAATCACCTGCCAGGTACGCCGGAAACACTTGGCGAACACTCCGGAATCACCTGCCGGGCATGCCGGAACCACCTCTCAGATAAGCCAGAACCAGGTGCCAATGACCCCGGAAGCACCTGCCGAGCACGCCGGAACCACCTGCTCGACTCGCCAGAACCACCTGCCGGACACGCAAAAATCACCTGCCGGCTACGCCACAACCAGTTGGGGAACACTTCGGAATCACCTGCCGGGCTTGCTGGAACCACCTGCCGGTCATGCCAAAATCACCTGCCAACTACGCCAGTACCACTGGGCGGACACTGTGGAAACACCTGTCGGGCCGGCCGGAACCACATCTCACACGTGCCAGAACCATGTGCATGAGATGCTGGAACCACACCCCGAACAGACGGAAAACACCTGCAAGACCCGTCTGAACAACCTGCCGAGCATGCCGGAGCCACCTGCTCGACTCGCCGGAACCACCTACCTGACATGCCCAAATCACCAGCCGGGTATGCCAGAACCACTTGGCGGACACTCCGGAATCATCTGCCGGACATGCCGGAACCAGCTCTCAGACACACCAGAACCACGTGCCGGAGACGCCGGAACCAGCTGCCGAGCATGCCGGAGCCACCTGCTCCACTCGCCAGAAACACCTGCCGGACACGCCAAAATCACCTGCCGGGTACGCCAGAACCACCTGGCGGACACTCCGAAATCACCTGTCGCGCATGCCGGAACCACCTCTCAGACGTGCCGGAAGCACGTGCCGGACACGCCGGAATCACCTAGCGGACAGACCGGAACCACCTGCCGAGCACGCCGGAGCCACCTGTTCGACTGGCTGGAACCACCTGCCGGACAGGCCAATATTAACTGCCGGCTATGCCAGAACCACATGGGGGACAGTCCGGGATCACCTGCCAGCCATGGCGGAACCACCTCTCACACGTACCAGAACCACCTGCCGGAGAAGCTGGAAACACGTCCTGGACAGTCTGGAACCACCTGCCGGCCAAGCCTGAACCACCTGCCAAGCACAACGGAACAACCTGCCAGACACGCCAAAATCACCTGCGTGTTATGCCAGAACCACTTGGAGGACTCTCTGGGATGACCTGCCGGGCATGCCGGAACCACCTCTCAGACGTGCCAGAACCATGTGGCGGACAGTCCGGAATCACCTGTTGGGCATGCGCAACCACCTCTGAGACGTACCAGAACCACATGCCGTGCAGGCTGGAACCACCTACCGGACAGACCGGAATCACCTTTCGGGCATGCCGGAACCACCTGTCAGATGTGCCAGAAACACGTGTCGGAGACGCCGGAAGCACCTGCCAAGCACGTTGGAACCACCTGCTCAACTCGCCTGAACCACCTGCCGGACATGCCAAAATCACCTGCCGACTATGCCAGAACCACTTGGCGAACACTCCGGAATCACTTGCCGGGCATGCAGGAACCACCTCTCAGACATGCCAGAACCCCGTGCCAATGACCCCGGAAGCACCAGCCGAGCACGCCGGAACCACCTGCTCAACTCGCCTGAACCACCTGCCGGACACGCCAAAATCACCTGCGGGCTACGCCAGAACCACTTGGACGACTCTCCGAAATGACCTGCCGGGCATGTTGGAACCACCTCTCAGACGTGCCAGAAGCACGTGGCGGACAGTCCGGAATCACCTGTTGGGCATACGCAACCACCTCTGAGACGTACCAGAACCACGTGCCGTGCACGCCGGAACCACCTACCGGACAGACCTGAATCAACTTTTGGGCATGCCGGAACCACCAGTCAGATGTGCCAGAAACACGTGCCGGAGACGCCGGAAGCACCTGCCGAGCACTTCGCAACCACCTGCTCAACTCGCCTGAACCACCTGCCGGACACGCCAAAATCACCTGCCCGCTACACCAGCACCACTTCGGGGACAAGCCGGAATCACGTGAGGGGCATGCCGGCACAGCCTCTCAGACTGAACCTCGTGCCGGACACCACAGAACCACCTGCCGGACAGACCGGAACCACCTGCCGGACACGCCGGAACCACCGGCTCGACCCGCAGGTACGACCGCTGGACATGCAAAATCACCTGCCGGCTACGCCGGAAACGCTTGGCGAACACTCCGGAATCACCTGCCGGGCATGCCGGAACCACCTCTCAGATATGCCAGAACCACGTGCCAATGACCCCGGAAGCACCTGCCGAGCACGCCGGAACCACCTGCTCGACTCGCCAGAACCACCTGCCGGACACGCAAAAATCACCTGCCGGCTACGCCACAACCAGTTGGGGAACACTTCGGAATCACCTGCCGGGCTTGCTGGAACCACCTGCCGGTCATGCCAAAATCACCTGCCAACTACGCCAGTACCACTTGGCGGACACTGTGGAAACACCTGTCGGGCCGGCCGGAACCACATCTCACACGTGCCAGAACCATGTGCATGAGATGCTGGAACCACACCCCGAACAGACGGAAAACACCTGCCAGACCCGTCTGAACAACCTGCCGAGCACGCCAGACCCACCTGCTCGACTCGCCGGAACCACCTAACTGACATGCCAAAATCAACAGCCGGGTATGCCAGAACCAATTGGCGGACACTCCGGAATCATCTGCCGGACATGCCGGAACCAGCTCTCAGACACACCAGAACCACGTGCCGGAGACGCCGGAAGCACCTGCCGAGCATGCCGGAGCCACCTGCTCGACTCGCCAGAAACACCTGCCGGACACGCCAAAATCACCTGCCGGGTACGCCAGAACCACCTGGCGGACACTCCGAAATCACCTGTCGCGCATGCCGGAACCACCTCTCAGACGTGCCGGAAGCACCTGCCGGACACGCCGGAATCACCTAGCGGACAGACCGGAACCACCTGCCGAGCACGCCGGAGCCACCTGTTCGACTGTCTGGAACCACCTGCCGGACAGGCCAATATTAACTGCTGGCTATGCCAGAACCACCTGGGGGACAGTCCGGGATCACCTGCCAGCCATGGCGGAACCACCTCTCACGCGTACCAGAACCACCTGCCGGAGAAGCTGGAAACACGTCCTGGACAGTCTGGAACCACCTGCCGGCCAAGCCTGAACCACCTGCCAAGCACAACGGAACAACCTGCCAGACACGCCAAAATCACCTGCGTGTTATGCCAGAACCACTTGGAGGACTCTCTGGGATGACCTGCCGGGCATGCCGGAACCACCTCTCAGACGTGCCAGAACCATGTGGCGGACAGTCCGGAATCACCTGTTGGGCATGCGCAACCACCTCTGAGACGTACCAGAACCACATGCCGTGCAGGCTGGAACCACCTACCGGACAGACCGGAATCACCTTTCGGGCATGCCGGAACCACCTGTCAGATGTGACAGAAACACGTGCCGGAGACGCCGGAAGCACCGGCCAAGCACGTTGGAACCACCTGCTCAACTCGCCTGAACCACCTGCCGGACATGCCAAAATCACCTGCCGACTATGCCAGAACCACTTGGCGAACACTCCGGAATCACTTGCCGGGCATGCAGGAACCACCTCTCAGACATGCCAGAACCCCGTGCCAATGACCCCGGAAGCACCAGCCGAGCACGCCGGAACCACCTGCTCAACTCGCCTGAACCACCTGCCGGACACGCCAAAATCACCTGCCCGCTACACCAGCACCACTTCGGGGACAAGCCGGAATCACGTGAGGGGCATGCCGGCACAGCCTCTCAGACTGAACCTCGTGCCGGACACCACAGAACCACCTGCCGGACAGACCGGAACCACCTGCCGGACACGCCGGAACCACCGGCTCGACCCGCCGGAACGACCGCTGGACATGCAAAATCACCTGCCGGCTACGCCGGAAACACTTGGCGAACACTCCGGAATCACCTGCCGGGCATGCCGGAACCACCTCTCAGATAAGCCAGAACCACGTGCCGATGACCCCGGAAGCACCTGCCGAGCACGCCGGAACCACCTGCTCGACTCGCCAGAACCACCTGCCGGACACGCAAAAATCACCTGCCGGCTACGCCACAACCAGTTGGGGAACACTTCGGAATCACCTGCCGGGCTTGCTGGAACCACCTGCCGGTCATGCCAAAATCACCTGCCAACTACGCCAGTACCACTTGGCGGACACTGTGGAAACACCTGTCGGGCCGGCCGGAACCATATCTCACACGTGCCAGAACCATGTGCATGAGATGCTGGAACCACACCCCGAACAGACGGAAAACACCTGCCAGACCCGTCTGAACAACCTGCCGAGCACGCCGGAGCCACCTGCTCGACTCACCGGAACCACCTACCTGACATGCCAAAATCACCAGCCGGGTATGCCAGAACCTCTTGGCGGACACTCCGGAATCATCTGCCGGACATGCCGGAACCAGCTCTCAGACACACCAGAACCACGTGCCGGAGACGCCGGAAGCACCTGCCGAGCATGCCGGAGCCACCTGCTCGACTCGCCAGAAACACCTGCCGGACACGCCAAAATCACCTGCCGGGTACGCCAGAACCACCTGGCGGACACTCCGAAATCACCTGTCGCGCATGCCGGAACCACCTCCAGACGTGCCGGAAGCACGTGCCGGACACGCCGGAATCACCTAGCGGACAGACCGGAACCACCTGCCGAGCACGCCGGAGCCACCTGTTCGACTGTCTGGAACCACCTGCCGGACAGGCCAATATTAACTGCTGGCTATGCCAGAACCACCTGGGGGACAGTCCGGGATCACCTGCCAGCCATGGCGGAACCACCTCTCACACGTACCAGAACCACCTGCCGGAGAAGCTGGAAACACGTCCTGGACAGTCTGGAACCACCTGCCGGCCAAGCCTGAACCACCTGCCAAGCACAACGGAACAACCTGCCAGACACGCCAAAATCACCTGCGTGTTATGCCAGAACCACTTGGAGGACTCTCTGGGATGACCTGCCGGGCATGCCGGAACCACCTCTCAGACGTGCCAGAACCATGTGGCGGACAGTCCGGAATCACCTGTTGGGCATGCGCAACCACCTCTGAGACGTACCAGAACCACATGCCGTGCAGGCTGGAACCACCTACCGGACAGACCGGAATCACCTTTCGGGCATGCCGGAACCACCTGTCAGATGTGACAGAAACACGTGCCGGAGACGCCGGAAGCACCGGCCAAGCTCGTTGGAACCACCTGCTCAAATCGCCTGAACCACCTGCCGGACATGCCAAAATCACCTGCCGACTATGCGAGAACCACTTGGCGAACACTCCGGAATCACTTGCCGGGCATGCAGGAACCACCTCTCAGACATGCCAGAACCCCATGCCAATGACCCCGGAAGCACCAGCCGAGCACGCCGGAACCACCTGCTCAACTCGCCTGAACCACCTGCCGGACACGCCAAAATCACCTGCCCGCTACACCAGCACCACTTCGGGGACAAGCCGGAATCACGTGAGGGGCATGCCGGCACAGCCTCTCAGACTGAACCTCGTGCCGGACACCACAGAACCACCTGCCGGACAGACCGGAACCACCTGCCGGACACGCCGGAACCACCGGCTCGACCCGCCGGAACGACCGCTGGACATGCAAAATCACCTGCCGGCTACGCCAGAAACACTTGGCGAACACTCCGGAATCACCTGCCGGGCATGCCGGAACCACCTCTCAGATATGCCAGAACCACGTGCCAATGACCCCGGAAGCACCTGCCGAGCACGCCGGAACCACCTGCTCGACTCGCCAGAACCACCTGCCGGACATGCAAAAATCACCTGCCGGCTACGCCACAACCAGTTGGGGAACACTTCGGAATCACCTGCCGGGCTTGCTGGAACCACCTGCCGGTCATGCCAAAATCACCTGCCAACTACGCCAGTACCACTGGGCGGACACTGTGGAAACACCTGTCGGGCCGGCCGGAACCACATCTCACACGTGCCAGAACCATGTGCATGAGATGCTGGAACCACACCCCGAACAGACGGAAAACACCTGCCAGACCCGTCTGAACAACCTGCCGAGCACGCCGGAGCCACCTGCTCGACTCGCCAGAACCACCTACCTGACATGCCCAAATCACCAGCCGGGTATGCCAGAACCACTTGGCGGACACTCCGGAATCATCTGCCGGACATGCCGGAACCAGCTCTCAGACACACCAGAACCACGTGCCGGAGACGCCGGAAGCACCTGCCGAGCATGCCGGAGCCACCTGCTCGACTCGCCAGAAACACCTGCCGGACACGCCAAAATCACCTGCCGGGTACGCCAGAACCACCTGGCGGACACTCCGAAATCACCTGTCGCGCATGCCGGAACCACCTCTCAGACGTGCCGGAAGCACGTGCCGGACACGCCGGAATCACCTAGCGGACAGACCGGAACCACCTGCCGAGCACGCCGGAGCCACCTGTTCGACTGTCTGGAACCACCGGCCGGACAGGCCAATATTAACTGCTGGCTATGCCAGAACCACCTGGGGGACAGTCCGGGATCACCTGCCAGCCATGGCGGAACCACCTCTCACACGTACCAGAACCACCTGCCGGAGAAGCTGGAAACACGTCCTGGACAGTCTGGAACCACCTGCCGGCCAAGCCTGAACCACCTGCCAAGCACAACGGAACAACCTGCCAGACACGCCAAAATCACCTGCGTGTTATGCCAGAACCACTTGGAGGACTCTCTGGGATGACCTGCCGGGCATGCCGGAACCACCAGTCAGATGTGCCAGAAACACGTGCCGGAGACGCCGGAAGCACCTGCCAAGCACGTTGGAACCACCTGCTCAACTCGCCTGAACCACCTGCCGGACACGCCAAAATCACCTGCCCGCTACACCAGCACCACTTCGGGGACAAGCCGGAATGACGTGAGGGGCATGCCGGCACAGCCTCTCAGACTGAACCTCGTGCCGGACACCACAGAACCACCTGCCGGACAGACCGGAAACACCTGCCGGACACGCCGGAACCACCGGCTCGACCCGCCGGAACGACCGCTGGACATGCAAAATCACCTGCCGGCTACGCCAGAAACACTTGGCGGACACTCCGGAATCACCTGCCGGGCATGCCGGAACCACCTCTCAGATATGCCAGAACCACGTGCCAATGACCCCGGAAGCACCTGCCGAGCACGCCGGAACCACCTGCTCGACTCGCCAGAACCACCTGCCGGACACGCAAAAATCACCTGCCGGCTACGCCACAACCAGTTGGGGAACACTTCGGAATCACCTGCCGGGCTTGGTGGAACCACCTGCCGGTCATGCCAAAATCACCTGCCAACTACGCTAGTACCACTGGGCGGACACTGTGGAAACACCTGTCGGGCCAGCCGGAACCACATCTCACACGTGCCAGAACCATGTGCATGAGATGCTGGAACCACACCCCGAACAGACGGAAAACACCTGCCAGACCCGTCTGAACAACCTGCCGAGCACGCCGGAGACACCTGCTCGACTCGCCAGAACCACCTACCTGACATGCCCAAATCACCAGCCGGGTATGCCAGAACCACTTGGCGGACACTCCGGAATCATCTGCCGGACATGCCGGAACCAGCTCTCAGACACACCAGAACCACGTGCCGGAGACGCCGGAAGCACCTGCCGAGCATGCCGGAGCCACCTGCTCGACTCGCCAGAAACACCTGCCGGACACGCCAAAATCACCTGCCGGGTACGCCAGAACCACCTGGCGGACACTCCGAAATCACCTGTCGCGCATGCCGGAACCACCTCTCAGACGTGCCGGAAGCACGTGCCGGACACGCCGGAATCACCTAGCGGACAGACCGGAACCACCTGCCGAGCACGCCGGAGCCACCTGTTCGACTGTCTGGAACCACCGGCCGGACAGGCCAATATTAACTGCTGGCTATGCCAGAACCACCTGGGGGACAGTCCGGGATCACCTGCCAGCCATGGCGGAACCACCTCTCACACGTACCAGAACCACCTGCCGGAGAAGCTGGAAACACGTCCTGGACAGTCTGGAACCACCTGCCGGCCAAGCCTGAACCACCTGCCAAGCACAACGGAACAACCAGCCAGACACGCCAAAATCACCTGCGTGTTATGCCAGAACCACTTGGAGGACTCTCTGGGATGACCTGCCGGGCATGCCGGAACCACCTCTCAGACGTGCCAGAACCATGTGGCGGACAGTCCGGAATCACCTGTTGGGCATGCGCAACCACCTCTGAGACGTACCAGAACCACATGCCGTGCAGGCTGGAACCACCTACCGGACAGACCGGAATCACCTTTCGGGCATGCCGGAACCACCTGTCAGATGTGACAGAAACACGTGCCGGAGACGCCGGAAGCACCGGCCAAGCACGTTGGAACCACCTGCTCAAATCGCCTGAACCACCTGCCGGACATGCCAAAATCACCTGCCGACTATGCGAGAACCACTTGGCGAACACTCCGTAATCACTTGCCGGGCATGCAGGAACCACCTCTCAGACATGCCAGAACCCCATGCCAATGACCCCGGAAGCACCAGCCGAGCACGCCGGAACCACCTGCTCAACTCGCCTGAACCACCTGCCGGACACGCCAAAATCACCTGCCCGCTACACCAGCACCACTTCGGGGACAAGCCGGAATCACGTGAGGGGCATGCCGGCACAGCCTCTCAGACTGAACCTCGTGCCGGACACCACAGAACCACCTGCCGGACAGACCGGAACCACCTGCCGGACACGCCGGAACCACCGGCTCGACCCGCCGGAACGACCGCTGGACATGCAAAATCACCTGCCGGCTACGCCAGAAACACTTGGCGGACACTCCGGAATCACCTGCCGGGCATGCCGGAACCACCTCTCAGATATGCCAGAACCACGTGCCAATGACCCCGGAAGCACCTGCCGAGCACGCCGGAACCACCTGCTCGACTCGCCAGAACCACCTGCCGGACATGCAAAAATCACCTGCCGGCTACGCCACAACCAGTTGGGGAACACTTCGGAATCACCTGCCGGGCTTGCTGGAACCACCTGCCGGTCATGCCAAAATCACCTGCCAACTACGCCAGTACCACTGGGCGGACACTGTGGAAACACCTGTCGGGCCGGCCGGAACCACATCTCACACGTGCCAGAACCATGTGCATGAGATGCTGGAACCACACCCCGAACAGACGGAAAACACCTGCCAGACCCGTCTGAACAACCTGCCGAGCACGCCGGAGCCACCTGCTCGACTCGCCAGAACCACCTACCTGACATGCCCAAATCACCAGCCGGGTATGCCAGAACCACTTGGCGGACACTCCGGAATCATCTGCCGGACATGCCGGAACCAGCTCTCAGACACACCAGAACCACGTGCCGGAGACGCCGGAAGCACCTGCCGAGCATGCCGGAGCCACCTGCTCGACTCGCCAGAAACACCTGCCGGACACGCCAAAATCACCTGCCGGGTACGCCAGAACCACCTGGCGGACACTCCGAAATCACCTGTCGCGCATGCCGGAAACACCTCTCAGACGTGCCGGAAGCACGTGCCGGACACGCCGGAATCACCTAGCGGACAGACCGGAACCACCTGCCGAGCACGCCGGAGCCACCTGTTCGACTGTCTGGAACCACCGGCCGGACAGGCCAATATTAACTGCTGGCTATGCCAGAACCACCTGGGGGACAGTCCGGGATCACCTGCCAGCCATGGCGGAACCACCTCTCACACGTACCAGAACCACCTGCCGGAGAAGCTGGAAACACGTCCTGGACAGTCTGGAACCACCTGCCGGCCAAGCCTGAACCACCTGCCAAGCACAACGGAACAACCAGCCAGACACGCCAAAATCACCTGCGTGTTATGCCAGAACCACTTGGAGGACTCTCTGGGATGACCTGCCGGGCATGCCGGAACCACCTCTCAGACGTGCCAGAACCATGTGGCGGACAGTCCGGAATCACCTGTTGGGCATGCGCAACCACCTCTGAGACGTACCAGAACCACATGCCGTGCAGGCTGGAACCACCTACCGGACAGACCGGAATCACCTTTCGGGCATGCCGGAACCACCTGTCAGATGTGACAGAAACACGTGCCGGAGACGCCAGAAGCACCTGCCAAGCACGTTGGAACCACCTGCTCAACTCGCCTGAACCACCTGCCGGACATGCCAAAATCACCTGCCGACTATGCCAGAACCACTTGGCGAACACTCCGGAATCACTTGCCGGGCATGCAGGAACCACCTCTCAGACATGCCAGAACCCCGTGCCAATGACCCCGGAAGCACCAGCCGAGCACACCGGAACCACCTGCTCAACTCGCCTGAACCACCTGACGATCACGCCAAAATCACCTGCCCGCTACACCAGCACCACTTCGGGGACAAGCCGGAATCACGTGAGGGGCATTCCGGCACAGCCTCTCAGACTGAACCTCGTGCCGGACACCAAAGAACCACCTGCCGGACAGACCGGAACCACCTGCCGGACACGCCGGAACCACCGGCTCGACCCGCCGGAACGACCGCAGGACATGCAAAATCACCTGCCGGCTATGCCAGAACCACTTGGCGAACACTCCGGAATCACTTGCCGGGCATGCAGGAACCACCTCTCAGACATGCCAGAAACCCGTGCCAATGACCCCGGAAGCACCAGCCGAGCACGCCGGAACCACCTGCTCGACTCGCCAGAACCACCTGCCGATCACGCAAAAATCACCTGCCGGCTACGCCACAACCAGTTGGTGAACACTTTGGAATCACCTGCCAGGCTTGCTGGAACCACCTGCCGGTCATGCCAAAATCACCTGCCAACTACGCCAGAACCGCTTGGCGGACACTGCGGAAACACCTGTCGGGCCGGCTGGAACCACATCTCAGACGTGCCAGAAACGTGTTCATGAGATGCTGGAACCACACCCCGAACAGACGGATACCACCTGCCAGAACCGCCTGAACCACCTGCTGAGAACGCCGGAACCACCTCCCTGACACGCCAAAATCACCTGCTGGGTATGCCAGAACCACTTGGCGGACACTCCGGAATCATCTGCCGGACATGCCGGAACCAGCTCTCAGACACACCAGAACCAAATGCCGGAGACGCCGGAAGCACCTGCCGAGCATGCCGGAGCCACCTGCTCGACTCGCCAGAAACACCTGCCGGACACGCCAAAATCACCTGCCGGGTATGCCAGAACCACCTGGCGGACACTACGGAATCACCTGCCGCGCATGCCGGAACCACCTCTCAGACGTGCCGGAAGCACGTGCCAGACACGCCGGAAACACCTACCGGACAGACCGGATCCACCTGCCAAGAACGCCGGAGCCACCTGTTCGACTCGCTGGAATGCCGGGGTCCCGCCCCGGCGGAGTCCAGGTTCCTGAGGGATGGACGGCGTCGGCGCGATGAGGGAAGGGGAAAATAAATGGGATGTGAGACTTGGGTTGGTGTTAGCAAGTCCGACTTTACTGTGCACAAGTGTCGTTTATATATTTTTCAGGATTAGTACAGAAATAGTTTTACAAATATTCTCAGAGAGATAAGGAAGTAAGAAACGAGCACAAGAATATTTATTAGCATTCCATTCTATAGAGCATAAGGTTAATGATCGTCTTCTCTGCAATTAACTAGTGTTTGTTGTCTCTAAGCTAAAGGAGATAGGTACCTAGGCGTCTGTTGTAATTCATGGTAAAGTTAAATCAAAGAGAGAAGGTCCAGGCCTCCGGACAGGACAGCAGCCCGTCTGGTTACATCCTGGTGGAGCCATCCCTGCCTCCCTCAATCATTTACGCCATTAGTGTAGATGGTTAATGGGAACAAAAGGCGACTCCAGGGTGTCTTGTCCCCAGGGCTATCTGCATTCTCAGCGGGCAGTTAAACATCTTTACTTTTTCGTGCCCTTTAGGGGCTGGAAGCATTCCTTTGTCTTTTAGATTGTAGAGCTAACGGTCCCTTAAGTACACTGCCGGAGAATGTATCATATTGTTAGTAAAGTAAAGGGCTGAAAAGCTAAACTAAACTATATATCTTCAAGAATAAAAAAGAGAAATAAGTATACACATAACCTTGATAGAAAGCATGCATATAATTCAGAAAATATCGGGGGTGTTGGCCGGCCATTCTTCACCGAGGGGCATTCTTGCACCCCTCGGCCCTTCTACTCACCAATTATTTATTATTTATTGCTTTTAGGAGAAAACCTCTATAACATTTTAACAGAAAGCAGAAGGTCAAGAATAATATATAGATACTTCTTGATCAACCAATTAACCAACAAACTTAGAAGGACGATGCATATGTATATTTAGACAAAGAACTGGAGGGAGAAGGAAACATTAAGCAGACAGAGGCCATAAACCTAATTCGACATCTTATCTGGGCAGGATTCCTTTCTGATTGTCTCAAATGGGACTGTGTGCTCCTCCATTAATTAACTGAAAAATATCTTGAAAGTTACCTGCAGGTGGTCACATTCTCTTACTATATCTAATTTTCCCAGGAGGTAGTGCCTCCCAAGCAGCCACCCAAAGGAGTGAAAACTGGAGGTTAAGAAAGGAAAAGGAATGAAGGGCAATTAGAAGCAGCACAGGTTTCAGAACTGTGTGAGGGGCTGGCCGGTTATTCTTCACCAAGGGGCGGCCCTGCACCCCTCGGCGTTAATCGGCTGGACCCTGTCAAACAGCCGATCAAATGATGTAGCCACGGCTCCCAGCAATGGAACCACCTGCCGGACAGGCCAATATCAACTGCTGGCTATGCCAGAACCACCTGGGGGACAGTCCGGGATCACCTGCCAGCCATGGCGGAACCACCTCTCAGACGTACCAGAACCACCTGCCGGAGAAGCTGGAAACACGTCCTGGACAGACTGGAACCACGTGACGGCCATGCCTGAACCACCTGCAGAGCACGGCGGAACCACCTGCCGGACACGCCAAAATCACCTGTGGGCTACGCCAGAACCACTTGGACGACTCTCCGAAATGACCTGCCGGGCATGTCGGAACCACCTCTCAGACGTGCCAGAAGCACGTGGCGGACAGTCAGGAATCACCTGTTGGGCATACGCAACCACCTCTGAGACGTACCAGAACCACGTGCCGTGCACGCCGGAACCACCTACCGGACAGACCGGAATCAACATTTGGGCATGCCGCAACCACCAGTCAGATGTGCCAGAAACACGTGCCGGAGACGCCGGAAGCACCTGCCGAGCACGTCGCAACCACCTGCTCAACTCGCCTGAACCACCTGCCGGACACGCCAAAATCACCATCCCGCTACACCAGCACCACTTCGGGGACAAGCCGGAATCACGTGAGGGGCATGCCGGCACAGCCTCTCAGACTGAACCTCGTGCCGGACACCACAGAACCACCTGCCGGACAGACCGGAACCACCTGCCGGACACGCCGGAACCACCGGCTCGACCCGCCGGAACGACCGCTGGACATGCCAAATCACCTGCCGGCTACGCCGGAAACACTTGGCGAACACTCCGGAATCACCTGCCGGGCATGCCGGAACCACCTCTCAGATATGCCAGAACCACGTGCCAATGACCCCGGAAGCACCTGCCGAGCATTCCGGAACCACCTGCTCAACTCGCGAGAACTACCTGCCGGACACGCAAAAATCACCTGCCGGCTACGCCACAACCAGTTGGGGAACACTTCGGAATCACCTGCCGGGCTTGCTGGAACCACCTGCCGGTCATGCCAAAATCATCTGCCAACTACGCCAGTACCACTTGGCGGACACTGTGGAAACACCTGTCGGGCCGGCCGGAACCACATCTCAGACGTGCCAGAACCATGTGCATGAGATGCTGGAACCACACCCCGAACAGACGGAAAACACCTGCCAGACCCGTCTGAACAACCTGCCGAGCACGCCGGAGCCACCTGCTCGACTCGCCGGAACCACCTGCCGGACAGGCCAATATCAACTGCTGGCTATGCCAGAACCACCTGGGGGACGGTCCGGAATCCCCTGCCAGCCATGGCGGAACCACCTCTCAGACGTACCAGAACCACCTGCCGGAGAAGCTGGAAACACGTCCTGGACAGTCTGGAACCACCTGCCGGCCAAGCCTGAACCACCTGCCAAGCACAACGGAACAACCTGCCAGACACGCCAAAATCACCTGCGTGTTATGCCAGAACCACTTGGAGGACTCTCTGGGATGACCTGCCGCGCATGCCGGAACCACCTCTCAGACGTGCCAGAACCATGTGGCGGACAGTCCGGAATCACCTGTTGGGCATGCGCAACCACCTCTGAGACGTACCAGAACCACATGCCGTGCAGGCTGGAACCACCTACCGGACAGACCGGAATCACCTTTCGGGCATGCCGGAACCACCTGTCAGATGTGCCAGAAACACGTGCCGGAGACGCCGGAAGCACCTGCCAAGCACGTTGGAACCACCTGCTCAACTCGCCTGAACCACCTGCCGGACATGCCAAAATCACCTGCCGACTATGCCAGAACCACTTGGCGAACACTCCGGAATCACTTGCCGGGCATGCAGGAACCACCTCTCAGACATGCCAGAACCCCGTGCCAATGACCCCGGAAGCACCAGCCGAGCACGCCGGAACCACCTGCTCGACTCGCCAGAACCACCTGCCGATCACGCAAAAATCACCTGCCGGCTACGCCACAACCAGTTGGTGAACACTTTGGAATCACCTGCCAGGCTTGCTGGAACCACCTGCCAGTCATGCCAAAATCACCTGCCAACTACGCCAGAACCGCTTGGCGGACACTGCGGAAACACCTGTCGGGCCGGCTGGAACCACATCTCAGACTTGCCAGAAACGTGTTCATGAGATGCTGGAACCACACCGCGAACAGACGGATACCACCTGCCAGAACCGCCTGAACCACCTGCTGAGCACGCCGGAACCACCTGCTCGACTCACCGGTACCACCTCCCTGACACGCCAAAATCACCTGCTGGGTATGCCAGAACCACTTGGCGGACACTCCGGAATCATCTGCCGGACATGCCGGAACCAGCTCTCAGACACACCAGAACCAAGTGCCGGAGACGCCGGAAGCACCTGCCGAGCATGCCGGAGCCACCTGCTCGACTCGCCAGAAACACCTGCCGGACACGCCAAAATCACCTGCCGGGTATGCCAGAACCACCCGGCGGACACTCCGGAATCACCTGCCGCGCATGCCGGAACCACCTCTCAGACGTGCCGGAAGCATGTGCCGGACACTCCGGAAACACCTACCGGACAGACCGGAACCACCTGCCAAGAACGCCGGAGCCACCTGTTCGACTCGCTGGAACCACCTGCCGGACAGGCCAACATCAACTGCTGGCTATTCCAGAACCACCTGGGGCACAGTCCGGGATCACCTGCCAGCCATGGCGGAACGACCTCTCAGACGTACAAGAACCACCTGCCGGAGAAGCTGGAAAAACGTCCTGCACAGACTGGAACCACGTGACGGCCTTGCCTGAACCACCTGCCGAGCACGGCGGAACCACCTGCCGGACACGCCAAAATCACCTGCGGGCTACGCCAGAACCACTTGGACGACTCTCCGAAATGACCTGACGGGCATGTTGGAACCTCCTCTCAGACGTACCAGAAGCACGTGGCGGACAGTCCGGAATCACCTGTTGGGCATACGCAACCACCTCTGAGACGTACCAGAACCACGTGCCGTGCACGCCGGAACCACCTACCGGACAGACCGAAATTCGCTTTTGGGCATGCCGGAACCACCAGTCAGATGTGCCAGAAACACGTGCCGGAGACGCCGGAAGCACCTGCCGAGCACGTCGCAACCACCTGCTCAACTCGCCTGAACCACCTGCCGCACACGCCAAAATCACCTGCCCGCTACACCAGCACCACTTCGGGGACAAGCCGGAATCACGTGAGGGGCATGCCGGCACAGCCTCTCAGACTGAAGCTCGTGCCGGACACCACAGAACCACCTGCCGGACAGACCGGAACCACCTGCCTGACACGCCGGAACCACCGGCTCGACCCTCCGGAACGACCGCTGGACATGCAAAATCACCTGACGGCTACGCCGGAAACACTTGGCGAACACTCCGGAATCACCTGCCGGGCATGCCGGAACCACCTCTCAGATATGCCAGAACCACGTGCCAATGACCCCGGAAGCACCTGCCGAGCACGCCGGAACCACCTGCTCGACTCGCCAGAACCACCTGCCGGACACGCAAAAATCACCAGCCGGCTACGCCACAACCAGTAGGGGAACACTTCAGAATCACCTGCCGGGCTTGCTGGAACCACCTGCCGGTCATGCCAAAATCACCTGCCAACTACGCCAGTACCACTTGGCGGACACTGTGGAAACACCTGTCGGGCCGGCCGGAACCACATCTCAGACGTGCCAGAACCATGTGCATGAGATGCTGGAACCACACCCCGAACAGACGGAAAACACCTGCCAGACCCGTCTGAACAACCTGCCGAGCACGCCGGAGCCACCTGCTCGACTCGCCGGAACCACCTACCTGACATGCCCAAATCACCAGCCGGGTATGCCAGAACCACTTGGCGGACACTCCGGAATCATCTGCCGGACATGCCGGAACCAGCTCTCAGACACACCCGAACCACGTGCCGGAGATGCCGGAAGCACCTGCCGAGCATGCCGGAGACACCTGCTCGACTCGCCAGAAACACCTGGCGGACACGCCAAAATCACCTGCCGGCTACGCCAGAACCACCTGGCGGACACTCCGAAATCACCTGTCGCGGATGCTGGACCCACCTCTCCGACGTGCCGGAAGCACGTGCCGGACACGCCGGAATCACCTACCGGACAGACCGGAACCACCTGCCGAGCACGCCGGAGCCACCTGTTCAACTCGCTGGAACCACCTGCCGGACAGGCCAATATCAACTGCTGGCTATGCCAGAACCACCTGGGGGACGGTACGGAATCCCCTGCCAGCCATGGCGGAACCACCTCTCACACGTACCAGAACCACCTGCCGGAGAAGCTGGAAACACGTCCTGGACAGTCTGGAACCACCTGCCGGCCAAGCCTGAACCACCTGCCAAGCACAACGGAACAACCTGCCAGACACGCCAAAATCACCTGCGTGTTATGCCAGAACCACTTGGAGGACTCTCTGGGATGACCTGCCGCGCATGCCGGAACCACCTCTCAGATGTGCCAGAACCATGTGGCGGACAGTCCGGAATCACCTGTTGGGCATGCGCAACCACCTCTGAGACGTACCAGAACCACATGCCGTGCAGGCTGGAACCACCTACCGGACAGACCGGAATCACCTTTCGGGCATGCCGGAACCACCTGTCAGATGTGCCAGAAACACGTGCCAGAGACGCCGGAAGCACCTGCCAAGCACGTTGGAACCACCTGCTCAACTCGCCTGAACCACCTGCCGGACATGCCAAAATCACCTGCCGACTATGCCAGAACCACTTGGCGAACACTCCGGAATCACTTGCCGGGCATGCAGGAACCACCTCTCAGACATGCCAGAACCCCGTGCCAATGACCCCGGAAGCACCAGCCGAGCACGCCGGAACCACCTGCTCGACTCGCCAGAACCACCTGCCGATCACGCAAAAATCACCTGCCGGCTACGCCACAACCAGTTGGTGAACACTTTGGAATCACCTGCCAGGCTTGCTGGAACCACCTGCCAGTCATGCCAAAATCACCTGCCAACTACGCCAGAACCGCTTGGCGGACACTGCGGAAACACCTGTCGGGCCGGCTGGAACCACATCTCAGACGTGCCAGAAACGTGTTCATGAGATGCTGGAACCACACCCCGAACAGACGGATACCACCTGCCAGAACCGCCTGAACCACCTGCTGAGCACGCCGGAACCACCTGCTCGACTCACCGGTACCACCTCCCTGACACGCCAAAATCACCTGCTGGGTATGCCAGAACCACTTGGCGGACACTCCGGAATCATCTGCCGGACATGCCGGAACCAGCTCTCAGACACACCAGAACCAAGTGCCGGAGACGCCGGAAGCACCTGCCGAGCATGCCGGAGCCACCTGCTCGACTCGCCAGAAACACCTGCCGGACACGCCAAAATCACCTGCCGGGTATGCCAGAACCACCCGGCGGACACTCCGGAATCACCTGCCGCGCATGCCGGAACCACCTCTCAGACGTGCCGGAAGCACGTGCCGGACACTCCGGAAACACCTACCGGACAGACCGGAACCACCTGCCAAGAACGCCGGAGCCACCTGTTCGACTCGCTGGAACCACCTGCCGGACAGGCCAACATCAACTGCTGGCTATGCCAGAACCACCTGGGGCACAGTCCGGGATCACCTGCCAGCCATGGCGGAACCACCTCTCAGACGTACCAGAACCACCTGCCGGAGAAGCTGGAAAAACGTCCTGCACAGACTGGAACCACCTGACAGCCATGCCTGAACCACCTGCCGAGCATGGCGGAACCACCTGCCGGACACGCCAAAATCACCTGCGGGCTACGCCAGAACCACTTGGACGACTCTCCGAAATGACCTGCCGGGCATGTTGGAACCACCTCTCAGACGTGCCAGAAGCACGTGGCGGACAGTCCGGAATCACCTGTTGGGCACATGCAACCACCTCTGACACGTACCAGAACCACATGCCGTGCACGCCGGAACCACCTACCGGACAGACCGGAATCAACTTTTGCGCATGCCGGAACCACCAGTCAGATGTGCCAGAAACACGTGCCGGAGACGCCGGAAGCACCTGCCGAGCACGTCGCAACCACCTGCTCAACTCGCCTGAACCACCTGCCCGACACGCCAAAATCACCTGCCCGCTACACCAGCACCACTTCGGGGACAAGCCGGAATCACGTGAGGGGCATGCCGGCACAGCCTCTCAATCTGAACCTCGTGCCGGACACCACAGAACCACCTGCCGGACAGACCGGAAACACCTGCCAGACACGCCGGAACCACCGGCTCGACCCGCCGGAACGACCGCTGGACATGCAAAATCACCTGCCGGCTACGCCGGAAACACTTGGCGAACACTCCGGAATCACCTGCCGCTCATGCCGGAACCACCTCTCAGATATGCCAGAACCATGTGCCAATGACCCCGGAAGCACCTGCCGAGCACGCCGGAACCACCTGCTCGACTCGCCAGAACCACCTGCCGGACACGCAAAAATCACCTGCCGGCTACGCCACAACCAGTTGGGGAACACTTCGGAATCACCTGCCGGGCTTGCTGGAACCACCTGCCGGTCATGCCAAAATCACCTGCCAACTACGCCAGTACCACTTGGCGGACACTGTGGAAACACCTGTCGGGCCGGCCGGAACCACATCTCACACGTGCCAGAACCATGTGCATGAGATGCTGGAACCACACCCCGAACAGACGGAAAACACCTGCCAGACCCGTCTGAACAACCTGCCGAGCACGCCGGAGCCACCTGCTCGACTCGCCGGAACCACCTACCTGACATGCCCAAATCACCAGCCGGGTATGCCAGAACCACTTGGCGGACACTCCGGAATCATCTGCCGGACATGCCGGAACCAGCTCTCAGACACACCAGAACCACGTGCCGGAGACGCCGGAAGCACCTGCCGAGCCTGCCGGAGACACCTGCTCGACTCGCCAGAAACACCTGCCGGACACGCCAAAATCACCTGCCGGGTATGCCAGAAACACCTGGCGGACACTACGGAATCACCTGCCGCGCATGCCGGAACCACCTCTCAGACGTGCCGGAAGCACGTGCCGGACACGCCGGAAACACCTACCGGACAGACCGGAACCACCTGCCAAGAACGCCGGAGCCACCTGTTCGACTCGCTGGAACCACCTGCCGGACAGGCCAATATCAACTGCTGGCTATGCCAGAAACACATGGGGGACAGTCCGGGATCACCTACCAGCCATGGCGGAACCACCTCTCAGACGTACCAGAACCACCTGCCGGAGAAGCTGGAAACACGTCCTGGACAGACTGGAACCACGTGACGCCCATGCCTGAACCACCTGCCGAGCACGGCGGAACCACCTGCCGGAAACGCCGAAATCACCTGCGGGCTACACCAGAACCACTTGGAGGACTCTCCGAAATGACCTGCCGGGCATGTTGGAACCACCTCTCAGAAGTGCCAGAAGCACGTGGCGGACAGTCCGGAATCACCTGTTGGGCATACGCAACCACCTCTGAGACGTACTAGAACCACGTGCCGTGCACGCCGGAACCACCTACCGGACAGACCGGAATCAAATTTTGGGCATGCCGGAACCACCAGTCAGATGTGCCAGAAACACGTGCCGGAGACGCCGGAAGCACCTGCAGAGCACGTCGCAACCACCTGCTCAACTCGCCTGAACCACCTGCCGGACACGCCAAAATCACCTGCCCGCTACACCAGCACCACTTCGGGGACAAGCCGGAATCACGTGAGGGGCATGCCGGCACAGCCTCTCAGACTGAACCTCGTGCCGGACACCACAGAACCACCTGCCGGACAGACCGGAAACACCTGCCAGACACGCCGGAACCACCGGCTCGACCCGCCGGAACGACCGCTGGACATGCAAAATCACCTGACGGCTACGCCGGAAACACTTGGCGAACACTCCGGAATCACCTGCCGGGCATGCCGGAACCACCTCTCAGATATGCCAGAACCATGTGCCAATGACCCCGGAAGCACCTGCCGAGCACGCCGGAACCACCTGCTCGACTCGCCAGAACCACCTGCCGGACACGCAAAAATCACCTGCCGGCTACGCCACAACCAGTTGGGGAACACTTCGGAATCACCTGCCGGGCTTGCTGGAACCACCTGCCGGTCATGCCAAAATCACCTGCCAACTACGCCAGTACCACTTGGCGGACACTGTGGAAACACCTGTCGGGCCGGCCGGAACCACATCTCACACGTGCCAGAACCATGTGCATGAGATGCTGGAACCACACCCCGAACAGACGGAAAACACCTGCCAGACCCGTCTGAACAACCTGCCGAGCACGCCGGAGCCACCTGCTCGACTCGCCGGAACCACCTACCTGACATGCCCAAATCACCAGCCGGGTATGCCAGAACCACTTGGCGGACACTCCGGAATCATCTGCCGGACATGCCGGAACCAGCTCTCAGACACACCAGAACCACGTGCCGGAGACGCCGGAAGCACCTGCCGAGCCTGCCGGAGACACCTGCTCGACTCGCCAGAAACACCTGCCGGACACGCCAAAATCACCTGCCGGGTATGCCAGAAACACCTGGCGGACACTACGGAATCACCTGCCGCGCATGCCGGAACCACCTCTCAGACGTGCCGGAAGCACGTGCCGGACACGCCGGAAACACCTACCGGACAGACCGGAACCACCTGCCAAGAACGCCGGAGCCACCTGTTCGACTCGCTGGAACCACCTGCCGGACAGGCCAATATCAACTGCTGGCTATGCCAGAAACACATGGGGGACAGTCCGGGATCACCTACCAGCCATGGCGGAACCACCTCTCAGACGTACCAGAACCACCTGCCGGAGAAGCTGGAAACACGTCCTGGACAGACTGGAACCACGTGACGCCCATGCCTGAACCACCTGCCGAGCACGGCGGAACCACCTGCCGGAAACGCCGAAATCACCTGCGGGCTACACCAGAACCACTTGGAGGACTCTCCGAAATGACCTGCCGGGCATGTTGGAACCACCTCTCAGAAGTGCCAGAAGCACGTGGCGGACAGTCCGGAATCACCTGTTGGGCATACGCAACCACCTCTGAGACGTACTAGAACCACGTGCCGTGCACGCCGGAACCACCTACCGGACAGACCGGAATCAAATTTTGGGCATGCCGGAACCACCAGTCAGATGTGCCAGAAACACGTGCCGGAGACGCCGGAAGCACCTGCAGAGCACGTCGCAACCACCTGCTCAACTCGCCTGAACCACCTGCCGGACACGCCAAAATCACCTGCCCGCTACACCAGCACCACTTCGGGGACAAGCCGGAATCACGTGAGGGGCATGCCGGCACAGCCTCTCAGACTGAACCTCGTGCCGGACACCACAGAACCACCTGCCGGACAGACCGGAAACACCTGCCAGACACGCCGGAACCACCGGCTCGACCCGCCGGAACGACCGCTGGACATGCAAAATCACCTGACGGCTACGCCGGAAACACTTGGCGAACACTCCGGAATCACCTGCCGGGCATGCCGGAACCACCTCTCAGATATGCCAGAACCATGTGCCAATGACCCCGGAAGCACCTGCCGAGCACGCCGGAACCACCTGCTCGACTCGCCAGAACCACCTGCCGGACACGCAAAAATCACCTGCCGGCTACGCCACAACCAGTTGGGGAACACTTCGGAATCACCTGCCGGGCTTGCTGGAACCACCTGCCGGTCATGCCAAAATCACCTGCCAACTACGCCAGTACCACTTGGCGGACACTGTGGAAACACCTGTCGGGCCGGCCGGAACCACATCTCACACGTGCCAGAACCATGTGCATGAGATGCTGGAACCACACCCCGAACAGACGGAAAACACCTGCCAGACCCGTCTGAACAACCTGCCGAGCACGCCGGAGCCACCTGCTCGACTCGCCGGAACCACCTACCTGACATGCCCAAATCACCAGCCGGGTATGCCAGAACCACTTGGCGGACACTCCGGAATCATCTGCCGGACATGCCGGAACCAGCTCTCAGACACACCAGAACCACGTGCCGGAGACGCCGGAAGCACCTGCCGAGCCTGCCGGAGACACCTGCTCGACTCGCCAGAAACACCTGCCGGACACGCCAAAATCACCTGCCGGGTATGCCAGAAACACCTGGCGGACACTACGGAATCACCTGCCGCGCATGCCGGAACCACCTCTCAGACGTGCCGGAAGCACGTGCCGGACACGCCGGAAACACCTACCGGACAGACCGGAACCACCTGCCAAGAACGCCGGAGCCACCTGTTCGACTCGCTGGAACCACCTGCCGGACAGGCCAATATCAACTGCTGGCTATGCCAGAAACACATGGGGGACAGTCCGGGATCACCTACCAGCCATGGCGGAACCACCTCTCAGACGTACCAGAACCACCTGCCGGAGAAGCTGGAAACACGTCCTGGACAGACTGGAACCACGTGACGCCCATGCCTGAACCACCTGCCGAGCACGGCGGAACCACCTGCCGGAAACGCCGAAATCACCTGCGGGCTACACCAGAACCACTTGGAGGACTCTCCGAAATGACCTGCCGGGCATGTTGGAACCACCTCTCAGAAGTGCCAGAAGCACGTGGCGGACAGTCCGGAATCACCTGTTGGGCATACGCAACCACCTCTGAGACGTACTAGAACCACGTGCCGTGCACGCCGGAACCACCTACCGGACAGACCGGAATCAAATTTTGGGCATGCCGGAACCACCAGTCAGATGTGCCAGAAACACGTGCCGGAGACGCCGGAAGCACCTGCAGAGCACGTCGCAACCACCTGCTCAACTCGCCTGAACCACCTGCCGGACACGCCAAAATCACCTGCCCGCTACACCAGCACCACTTCGGGGACAAGCCGGAATCACGTGAGGGGCATGCCGGCACAGCCTCTCAGACTGAACCTCGTGCCGGACACCACAGAACCACCTGCCGGACAGACCGGAAACACCTGCCAGACACGCCGGAACCACCGGCTCGACCCGCCGGAACGACCGCTGGACATGCAAAATCACCTGACGGCTACGCCGGAAACACTTGGCGAACACTCCGGAATCACCTGCCGGGCATGCCGGAACCACCTCTCAGATATGCCAGAACCACGTGCCAATGACCCCGGAAGCACCTGCCGAGCACGCCGGATCCACCTGCTCGACTCGCCAGAACCACCTGCCGGACACGCAAAAGTCACCTGCCGGCTACGCCGCAACCAGTTGGGGAACACTTCGGAATCACCTGCCGGGCTTGCTGGAACCACCTGCCGGTCATGCCAAAATCACCTGCCAACTACGCCAGTACCACTTGGCGGACACTGTGGAAACACCTGTCGGGCCGGCCGGAACCACATCTCAGACGTGCCAGAACCATGTGCATGAGATGCTGGAACCACACCCCGAACAGACGGAAAACACCTGCCAGACCCGTCTGAACAACCTGCCGAGCACGCCGGAGCCACCTGCTTGACTCGCCGGAACCACCTACCTGACATGCCCAAATCACCAGCCGGGTATGCCAGAACCACTTGGCGGACACTCCGGAATCATCTGCCGGACATGCCGGAACCAGCTCTCAGACACACCAGAACCACGTGCCGGAGACGCCGGAAGCACCTGCCGAGCATGCCGGAGCCACCTGCTCGACTCGCCAGAAACACCTGCCGGACACGCCAAAATCAACTGCCGGGTACGAAAGAACCACCTGGCGGACACTCCGAAACCACCTGTCGCGCATGCCGGAACCACCTCTCAGACGTGCCGGAAGCACGTGCCGGACACGCCGGAATCACCTACCGAACAGACCGGAACCACCTGCCGAGCACGCCGGAGCCACCTGTTCGACTCGCTGGAACCACCTGCCGGACAGGCCAATATCAACTGCTGGCTATGCCAGAACCACCTGGGGGACGGTCCGGAATCACCTGCCAGCCATGGCGGAACCACCTCTCAGACGTACCAGAACCACCTGCCGGAGAAGCTGGAAACACGTCCTGGACAGTCTGGAACCACCTGCCGGCCAAGCCTGAACCACCTGCCAAGCACAACGGAACAACCTGCCAGACACGCCAAAATCACCTGCGTGTTATGCCAGAACCACTTGGAGGACTCTCTGGGATGACCTGCCGGGCATGCCGGAACCACCTCTCAGACGTGCCAGAACCATGTGGCGGACAGTCCGGAATCACCTGTTGGGCATGCGCAACCACCTCTGAGACGTACCAGAACCACATGCCGTGCAGGCTGGAACCACCTACCGGACAGACCGGAATCACCTTTCGGGCATGCCGGAACCACCTGTCAGATGTGCCAGAAACACGTGCTGGAGACGCCGGAAGCACCTGCCAAGCACGTTGGAACCACCTGCTCAACTCGCCTGAACCACCTGCCGGACATGCCAAAATCACCTGCCGACTACGCAAGAACCACTTGGCGAACACTCCGGAATCACTTGCCGGCCATGCAGGAACCACCTCTCAGACATGCCAGAACCCCGTGCCAATGACCACGGAAGCACCAGCCGAGCACGCCGGAACCACCTGCTCGACTCGCCAGAACCACCTGCCGATCACGCAAAAATCACCTGCCGGCTACGCCACAACCAGTTGGTGAACACTTTGGAATCACCTGCCAGGCTTGCTGGAACCACCTGCCAGTCATGCCAAAATCACCTGCCAACTACGCCAGAACCGCGTAGCGGACACTGCAGAAACACCTTTCGGGCCGGCTGGAACCACATCTCAGACGTGCCAGAAACGTGTTCATGAGATGCTGGAACCACACCCCGAACAGACGGATACCACCTGCCAGAACCGCCTGAACCACCTGCTGAGCACGCCGGAACCACCTGCTCGACTCACCGGTACCACCTCCCTGACACACCAAAATCACATGCTGGGTATGCCAGAACCACTTGGCGGACACTCCGGGATCATCTGCCGGACATGCCGGAACCAGCTCTCAGACACACCAGAACCAAGTGCCGGAGACGCCGGAAGCACCTGCCGAGCATGCCGGAGCCACCTGCTCGACTCGCCAGAAACACCTGCCGGACACGCCAAAATCACCTGCCGGGTTCGCCAGAACCACCTGGCGGACACTCCGAAATCACCTGCCGCGCATGCCGGAACCACCTCTCAGACGTGCCAGAACCTCGTGCCAGACACGCCAGAACCACCTGCCAGACAGACCGGAAGCACCTGCCGGACACGCCGGGACCACCGGCTCGACTCGCCGGAACCACCGCCAGACATGCAAAATCACCTGCCGGCTACGCCAGAACCACTTGGCGAACACTCCGCTTCACCTGCCGGGCATGCCGGAACCACCTCTCAGACTTGCCAGAAAAATGTTCTGGACACGCCGGTACCACCTGCCGAGTATGCCGGAACCACCTGCTCCACTCCCCAGAACCACCAGCTGGACACGCCAAAATCACCTGCCGGCTACGCCAGAACCACTCGGCAGACACTCAGGAACCACCTGCCGGGCATGCCGGAACCACCTCTCAGAGGTGCCAGAACCACATGCCGGACCCTCCGGAATCACCTGCCGGGCATGCCAGAACCATCTCTCAGACGTGCCAGAACCATGTTCCGGACACGCCGGTACCACCTGCCGAGCTCGCCGGAACCACCTGCTGGACACACCAAAATCACCTGCCGGCTACGCCAGAACCACTCGGCAGACACTCTGGAATCACATGTCAGGCATTCCGGAACCACCTCTCAGAGGTGCCAGAACCACATCCCGGACACTCCGGAATCACCTGCCGGGCATGCCAGAACCATCTCTCAGACGTGCCAAAACCATGTTCCAGACACGCCGGTACCACCTGCCGAGCTCGCCGGAACCACATGCTGGACATGCCGGAACCACCTGCCTCACAGGCCAAAATCGTATGCCGGCTACGGCAAAACTACTTGGTGGACACTCCAGAATCACCTTGCGGGCATGCCGGAACCACGTCATGGACAGACGGAAGACACCTGCCGGACCTGCTGGAACCACCTGCCGAGCACGCCGGAACCAACTGCTCGACTCACCAGAGCCACCTGCCGGACACATCAGAAACACCTGCCGGGTACGCCAGAACCACTTGGAGGACTCTCCGGGATCACCTGCCGGGCATGCCGGATCCACCTCTCAGACGTGCCAGAACCATGTGCCGGACACGCCGCAACCACCTGCCGAGTATGCCGGAACCACCTGCTCCACTCCCCAGAACCACCTGCTGGACACGCCAAAATCACCTGCCGGCTATGCCAGAACCACTCGGCAGACACTCCGGAACCACCTCCAGAACAGCCGGAACCACCTGCCGGACACGCCGGAACCACCTGCTCGACTCGCCAGAACCACCTGCCTGTCACACCAAAATCACCTGCCGGCTACGAAAGAACCACTTGGCGGACACTCCAGAATCATCTGCCGGACATGCCAGAACCACCTCTCAGAAGTGCCAGAAGCACGTGCCGGACACGCCGGAAGCATCTGCCGGACAGACCGGAAACAAGGAAACACTCGCCGGAACCACCTGCTTGACTCACCAGTCACACCTGCCGGACACGCCAAAATCACCTGCCCGCTACGCCAGAACCACCTGGTGGACAAGCCGGAATCACCTGACGTGCATGCCGACACCACCTCTCAGACGTGCCGGAACCACGTGCCGGACACCCCAGAACCACCTACCGGACAGACCGGAACCACCTGCCGAACACGCTGGAACCAACGTCTCGACTCGCCGGAACCACCGCCGGACATGCAAATATCACCTGCCGGCTACGCCAGAACCACCTGGCGAACACTCCGGAATCACCTGACGGACATGCTGGAACCGCCTCTCAGACTTGCCAGAACCATGTGACGGACACGCCGGTACCACCTGCCGAGTATACCGGAACCAGCTGATCCACTCCCCAAAACCACCTACCTGACACGCCAAAATCACCTGCTGGCTATGCAAGAACCACTTGGCAGACACTCCGGAATCACATGTCAGGCATTCCGGAACCACCTCTCAGACGTGCCAGAAGCACGTGGCGGACAGTCCGGAATCACCTGTTGGGCATACGCAACCACCTCTGACACGTACCAGAACCACGTGCCGTGCACGCCGGAACCACCTACCGGAGAGACCGGAATCAACTTTTGGGCATGCCGGAACCACCAGTCAGATGTGCCAGAAACACGTGCCGGAGACGCCAGAAGCACCCGCCGAGCACGTCGCAACCACCTGCTCAACTCGCCTGAATCACCTGCCGGACACGCCAAAATCACCTGCCTGCTACACCAGCACCACTTCGGGGACAAGCCGGAATCACGTGAGGGGCATGCCGGCACAGCCTCTCAGACTGAACCTCGTGCCGGACACCACAGAACCACCTGCCGGACAGACCGGAACCACCTGCCGGACACGCCGGAACCACCGGCTCGACCCGCCGGAACGACCGCTGGACATGCAAAATCACCTGCCGGCTACGCCGGAAACACTTGGCGAACACTCCGGAATCACCTGCCGGGCATGCCGGAACCACCTCTCAGATATGCCAGAACCACGTGCCAATGACCCCGGAAGCACCTGCCGAGCACGCCGGAACCACCTGCTCGACTCGCCAGAACCACCTGCCGGACACGCAGAAATCACCTTCCGGCTACGCCACAACCAGTTGGGGAACACTTCGGAATCACCTGCCGGGCTTGCTGGAACCACCTGCCGGTCATGCCAAAATCACCTGCCAACTACGCCAGTACCACTTGGCGGACACTGTGGAAACACCTGTCGGGCCGGCCGGAACCACATCTCACACGTGCCAGAACCATGTGCATGAGATGCTGGAACCACACCCCGAACAGACGGAAAACACCTGCCAGACCCGTCTGAACAACCTGCCGAGCACGCCGGAGCCACCTGCTCGACTCGCCGGAACCACCTACCTGACATGCCCAAATCACCAGCCGGGTATGCCAGAACCACTTGGCGGACACTCTGGAATCATCTGCCGGACATGCCGGAACCAGATCTCAGACACACCAGAACCACGTGCCGGAGACGCCGGAAGCACCTGCCGAGGCAGGCCGGAGCCACCTGCTCGACTCGCCAGAAACACCTGCCGGACACGCCAAAATCACCTGCCGGGTACGCCAGAACCACCTGGCGGACACTCCAAAATCACCTGTCGCGCATGCCGGAACCACCTCTCAGACGTGCCGGAAGCACGTGTCGGACATGCCGGAATCACCTACTGGACAGACCGGAACCACCTGCCGAGCACGCCGGAGCCACCTGTTCGACTCGCTGGAACCACCTGCCGGACAGGCCAATATCAACTGCTGGCTATGCCAGAACCACCTGGGGGACGGTCCGGAATCGCCTGCCAGCCATGGCGGAACCACCTCTCAGACGTACCATAACCACCTGCCGGAGAAGCTGGAAACACGTCCTGGACAGTCTGGAACCACCTGCCGGCCAAGCCTGAACCACCTGCCAAGCACAACGGAACAACCTGCCAGACACGCCAAAATCACCTGCGTGTTATGCCAGAACCACTTGGAGGACTCTCTGGGATGACCTGCCGGGCATGCCGGAACCACCTCTCAGACGTGCCAGAACCATGTGGCGGACAGTCCGGAATCACCTGTTGGGCATGCGCAACCACCTCTGAGACGTACCAGAACCACATGCCGTGCAGGCTGGAACCACCTACCGGACAGACCGGAATCACCTTTCGGGCATGCCGGAACCACCTGTCAGATGTGCCAGAAACACGTGCCGGAGACGCCGGAAGCACCTGCCAAGCACGTTGGAACCACCTGCTCAACTCGCCTGAACCACCTGCCGGACATGCCAAAATCACCTGCCGACTATGCCAGAACCACTTGGCGAACACTCCGGAATCACTTGCCGGGCATGCAGGAACCACCTCTCAGACATGCCAGAACCCCGTGCCAATGACCCCGGAAGCACCAGCCGAGCACGCCGGAACCACCTGCTCAACTCGCCTGAACCACCTGCCGGACACGCCAAAATCACCGGCCCGCTACACCAGCACCACTTCGGGGACAAGCCGGAATCACGTGAGGGGCATGCCGGCACAGCCTCTCAGACTGAACCTCGTGCCGGACACCACAGAACCACCTGCCGGACAGACCGGAACCACCTGCCGGACACGCCGGAACCACCGGCTCGACCCGCCGGAACGACCGCTGGACATGCAAAATCACCTGCCGGCTACGCCGCAAACACTTGGCGAACACTCCGGAATCACCTGCCGGGCATGCCAGAACCACCTCTCAGATAAGCCAGAACCACGTGCCAATGACCCCGGAAGCACCTGCCGAGCACGCCGGAACCACCTGCTCGACTCGCCAGAACCACCTGCCGGACACGCAAAAATCACCTGCCGGCTACGCCACAACCAGTTGGGGAACACTTCGGAATCACCTGCCGGGCTTGCTGGAACCACCTGCCGGTCATGCCAAAATCACCTGCCAACTACGCCAGTACCACTTGGCGGACACTGTGGAAACACCTGTCGGGCCGGCCGGAACCACATCTCAGACGTGCCAGAACCATGTGCATGAGATGCTGGAACCACACCCCGAACAGACGGAAAACATCTGCCAGACCCGTCTGAACAACCTGCCGAGCACGCCGGAGCCACCTGCTCGACTCGCCGGAACCACCTACCTGACATGCCCAAATCACCAGCCGGGTATGCCAGAACCACTTGGCGGACACTCCGGAATCATCTGCCGGACATGCCGGAACCAGCTCTCAGACACACCAGAACCACGTGCCGGAGACGCCGGAAGCACCTGCCGAGCATGCCGGAGCCACCTGCTCGACTCGCCAGAAACACCTGCCGGACACGCCAAAATCACCTGCCGGGTACGCCAGAACCACCTGGCGGACACTCCGAAATCACCTGTCGTGCATGCCGGAACCACCTCTCAGACGTGCCGGAAGCACGTGCCGGACACGCCGGAATCACCTAGCGGACAGACCGGAACCACCTGCCGAGCACGCCGGAGCCAGCTGTTCGACTGGCTGGAACCACCTGCCGGACAGGCCAATATTAACTGCTGGCTATGCCAGAACCACCTGGGGGACAGTCCGGGATCACCTGCCAGCCATGGCGGAACCACCTCTCACACGTACCAGAACCACCTGCCGGAGAAGCTGGAAACACGTCCTGGACAGTCTGGAACCACCTGCCGGCCAAGCCTGAACCACCTGCCAAGCACAACGGAACAACCTGCCAGACACGCCAAAATCACCTGCGTGTTATGCCAGAACCACTTGGAGGACTCTCTGGGATGACCTGCCGGGCATGCCGGAACCACCTCTCAGACGTGCCAGAACCATGTGGCGGACAGTCCGGAATCACCTGTTGGGCATGCGCAACCACCTCTGAGACGTACCAGAACCACATGCCGTGCAGGCTGGAACCACCTACCGGACAGACCGGAATCACCTTTCGGGCATGCCGGAACCACCTGTCAGATGTGCCAGAAACACATGCCGGAGACGCCGGAAGCACCTGCCAAGCACGTTGGAACCACCTGCTCAACTCGCCTGAACCACCTGCCGGACATGCCAAAATCACCTGCCGACTATGCCAGAACCACTTGGCGAACACTCCGGAATCACTTGCCGGGCATGCAGGAACCACCTATCAGACATGCCAGAACCCCGTGCCAATGACCCCGGAAGCACCAGCCGAGCACGCCGGAACCACCTGCTCAACTCGCCTGAACCACCTGCCGGACACGCCAAAATCACCTGCCCGCTACACAAGCACCACTTCGGGGCCAAGCCGGAATCACGTGAGGGGCATGCCGGCACAGCCTCTCAGACTGATCCTCGTGCCGGACACCACAGAACCACCTGCCGGACAGACCGGAACCACCTGCCGGACACGCCGGAACCACCGGCTCGACCCGCCGGAACGACCGCTGGACATGCAAAATCACCTGCCGGCTACGCCGCAAACACTTGGCGAACACTCCGGAATCACCTGCCGGGCATGCCGGAACCACCTCTCAGATAAGCCAGAACCACGTGCCAATGACCCCGGAAGCACCTGCCGAGCACGCCGGAACCACCTGCTCGACTCGCCAGAACCACATGCCGGACACGCAAAAATCACCTGCCGGCTACACCACAACCAGTTGGGGAACACTTCGGAATCACCTGCCGGGCTTGCTGGAACCACCTGCCGGTCATGCCAAAATCACCTGCCAACTACGCCAGTACCACTTGGCGGACACTGTGGAAACACCTGTCGGGCCGGCCGGAACCACATCTCACACGTGCCAGAACCATGTGCATGAGATGCTGGAACCACACCCCGAACAGACGGAAAACACCTGCCAGACCCGTCTGAACAACCTGCCGAGCACGCCAGAGCCACCTGCTCGACTCGCCGGAACCACCTACCTGACATGCCCAAATCACCAGCCGGGTATGCCAGAACCACTTGGCGGACACTCCGGAATCATCTGCCGGACATGCCGGAACCAGCTCTCAGACACACCAGAACCACGTGCCGGAGACGCCGGAAGCACCTGCCGAGCATGCTGGAGCCACCTGCTCGACTCGCCAGAAACACCTGCCAGACACGCCAAAATCACCTGCCAGGTACGCCAGAAACACCTGGCGGACACTCCGAAATCACCTGTCGCGCATGCCGGAACCACCTCTCAGACGTGCCGGAAGCACGTGCCGGACACGCCGGCATCACCTACCGGACAGACCGGAAGCACCTGCTGAGCATGCCGGAGCCACCTGTTCGACTGGCTGGAACCACCTGCCGGACAGGCCAATATTAACTGCTGGCTATGCCAGAACCACCTGGGGGACAGTCCGGGATCACCTGCCAGCCATGGCGGAACCACCTCTCACACGTACCAGAACCACCTGCCGGAGAAGCTGGAAACACGTCCTGGACAGTCTGGAACCACCTGCCGGCCAAGCCTGAACCACCTGCCAAGCACAACGGAACAACCTGCCAGACACGCCAAAATCACCTGCGTGTTATGCCAGAACCACTTGGAGGACTCTCTGGGATGACCTGCCGGGCATGCCGGAACCACCTCTCAGACGTGCCAGAACCATGTGGCGGACAGTCCGGAATCACCTTTTGGGCATGCCGGAACCACCTGTCAGATGTGCCAGAAACACGTGCCGGAGACGCCGGAAGCACCTGCCAAGCACATTGGAACCACCTGCTCAACTCGCCTGAACCACCTGCCGGACATGCCAAAATCACCTGCCGACTATGCCAGAACCACTTGGCGAACACTCCTGAATCACTTGCCGGGCATGCAGGAACCACCTCTCAGAAATGCCAGAACCCCGTGCCAATGACCCCGGAAGCACCAGCCGAGCACGCCGGAACCACCTGCTCAACTCGCCTGAACCACCTGCCGGACACGCCAAAATCACCTGCCCGCTACACCAGCACCACTTCGGGGACAAGCCGGAATCACGTGAGGGGCATGCCGGCACAGCCTCTCAGACTGAACCTCGTGCCGGACACCACAGAACCACCTGCCGGACAGACCGGAACCACCTGCCGGACACGCCGGAACCACCGGCTCGACCCGCCGGAACGACCGCTGGACATGCAAAATCACCTGCCGGCTACGCCGGAAACACTTGGCGGACACTCCGAAATCACCTGCCGCGCATGCCGGAACCACCTCTCAGACGTGCCGGAAGCACGTGCCAGACACGCCAGAAACACCTACCGGACAGACCGGAACCACCTGCCGAGCACGCCGGAGCCACCTGTTCGACTGGCTGGAACCACCTGCCGGACAGGCCAATATTAACTGCTGGCTATGCCAGAACCATCTGGGGACAGTCCGGAATCACCTGCCAGCCATGGCGGAACCACCTCTCAGACGTACCAGAACCACCTGCCGGAGAAGCTGGAAACACGTCCTGGACAGACTGGAACCACGTGACGGCCATTCCTGAACCACCTGCCGAGCATGGCGGAACCACCTGCCGGACACGCCAAAATCATCTGCGGGCTACGCCAGAACCACTTGGACGACTCTCCGAAATGACCTGCCGGGCATGTCGGAACCACCTCTCAGACGTGCCAGAAGCACGTGGCGGACAGTCCGGAATCACCTGTTGGGCATACGCAACCACCTCTGAGACGTACCAGAACCACGTGCCGTGCACGCCGGAACCACCTACCGGACAGACCGGAATCAACTTTTGGGCATGCCGGAACCACCAGTCAGATGTGCCAGAAACACGTGCCGGAGACGCCGGAAGCACCTGCCGAGCACGTCGCAACCACCTGCTCAACTCGCCTGAACCACCTGTCGGACATGCCAAAATCACCTGCCGACTAGGCCAGAACCTCTTGGCGAACACTCCGGAATCACTTGCCGGGCATGCAGGAACCACCTCTCAGACATGCCAGAACCATGTGCCAATGACCCCGGAAGCACCAGCCGAGCACGCCGGAACCACCTGCTCAACTCGCCTGAACCACCTGCCGGACACGCCAAAATCACCTGCCCGCTACACCAGCACCACTTCGGGGACAAGCCGGAATCACGTGAGGGGCATGCCGGCACAGCCTCTCAGACTGAACCTCGTGCCGGACACCACAGAACCACCTGCCGGACAGACCGGAACCACCTGCCGGACACGCCGGAACCACCGGCTCGACCCGCCGGAACGACCGCTGGACATGCAAAATCACCTGCCGGCTACGCCGCAAACACTTGGCGAACACTCCGGAATCACCTGCCGGGCATGCCGGAACCACCTCTCAGATATGCCAGAACCACGTGCCAATGACCCCGGAAGCACCTGCCGAGCACGCCGGAACCACCTGCTCGACTCGCCAGAACCACCTGCCGGACACGCAAAAATCACCTGCCGGCTACGCCACAACCAGTTGGGGAACACTTCGGAATCACCTGCCGGGCTTGCTGGAACCACCTGCCGGTCATGCCAAAATCACCTGCCAACTACGCCAGTACCACTTGGCGGACACTGTGGAAACACCTGTCGGGCCGGCCGGAACCACATCTCAGACGTGCCAGAACCATGTGCATGAGATGCTGGAACCACACCCCGAACAGACGGAAAACACCTGCCAGACCCGTCTGAACAACCTGCCGAGCACGCCGGAGCCACCTGCTCGACTCGCCGGAACCACCTACCTGACATGCCCAAATCACCAGCCGGGTATGCCAGAACCACTTGGCGGACACTCCGGAATCATCTGCCGGACATGCCGGAACCAGCTCTCAGACACACCAGAACCACGTGCCGGAGACGCCGGAAGCACCTGCCGAGCATGCCGGAGCCACCTGCTCGACTCGCCAGAAACACCTGCCGGACACGCCAAAATCACCTGCCGGGTACGCCAGAACCACCTGGCGGACACTCCGAAATCACCTGTCGCGCATGCCGGAACCACCTCTCAGACGTGCCGGAAGCACGTGCCGGACACGCCGGAATCACCTACCGGACAGACCGGAACCACCTGCCGATCACGCCGGAGCCACCTGTTCGACTGGCTGGAACCACCTGCCGGACAGGCCAATATTAACTGCTGGCTATGCCAGAACCACCTGGGGGACGGTCCGGGATCTCCTGCCAGCCATGGCGGAACCACCTCTCACGCGTACCAGAACCACCTGCCGGAGAAGCTGGAAACACGTCCTGGACAGTCTGGAACCACCTGCCGGCCAAGCCTGAACCACCTGCCAAGCACAACGGAACAACCTGCCAGACACGCCAAAATCACCTGCGTGTTATGCCAGAACCACTTGGAGGACTCTCTGGGATGACCTGCCGGGCATGCCGGAACCACCTCTCAGACGTGCCAGAACCATGTGGCGGACAGTCCGGAATCACCTGTTGGGCATGCGCAACCACCTCTGAGACGTACCAGAACCACATGCCGTGCAGGCTGGAACCACCTACCGGACAGACCGGAATCACCTTTAGGGCATGCCGGAACCACCTGTCAGATGTGCCAGAAACACGTGCCGGAGACGCCGGAAGCACCTGCCAAGCACGTTGGAACCACCTGCTCAACTCGCATGAACCACCTGCCGGACATGCCAAAATCACCTGCCGACTATGCCAGAACCACTTGGCGAACACTCCGGAATCACTTGCCGGGCATGCAGGAACCACCTCTCAGACATGCCAGAACCCCGTTCCAATGACCCCGGAAGCACCAGCCGGGCACGCCGGAACCACCTGCTCAACTCGCCTGAACCACCTGCCGGACACGCCAAAATCACCTGCCCACTACACCAGCACCACTTCGGGGACAAGCCGGAATCACGTGAGGGGCATGCCGGCACAGCCTCTCAGACTGAACCTCGTGCCGGACACCACAGAACCACCTGCCGGACAGACCGGAACCACCTGCCGGACACGCCGGAACCACCGGCTCGACCCGCCGGAACGACCGCTGGACATGCCAAATCACCTGCCGGCTACGCCGGAAACACTTGGCGAACACTCCGGAATCACCTGCCGGGCATGCCGGAACCACCTCTCAGATATGCCAGAACCACGTGCCAATGACCCCGGAAGCACCTGCCGAGCACGCCGGAACCACCTGCTCGACTCGCCAGAACCACCTGCCGGACACGCAAAAATCACCTGCCGGCTACGCCACAACCAGTTGGGGAACACTTCGGAATCACCTGCCGGGCTTGCTGGAACCACCTGCCGGTCATGCCAAAATCACCTGCCAACTACGCCAGTACCACTTGGCGGACACTGTGGAAACACCTGTCGGGCCGGCCGGAACCACATCTCATACGTGCCAGAACCATGTGCATGAGATGCTGGAACCACACCCCGAACAGACGGAAAACACCTGCCAGACCCGTCTGAACAACCTGCCGAGCATGCCGGAGCCACCTGATCGACTCGCCGGAACCACCTACCTGACATGCCCAAATCACCAGCCGGGTATGCCAGAACCACTTGGCGGACACTCCGGAATCATCTGCCGGACATGCCGGAACCAGCTCTCAGACACACCAGAACCACGTGCCGGAGACGCCGGAAGCACCTGCCGAGCATGCCGGAGCCACCTGCTCGACTCGCCAGAAACACCTGCCGGACACGCCAAAATCACCTGCCGGGTACGCCAGAACCACCTGGCGGACACTCCGAAATCACCTGTTGCGCATGCCGGAACCACCTCTCAGACGTGCCGGAAGCACGTGCCGGACACGCCGGAATCACCTACCGGACAGACCGGAACCACCTGCCGAGCACGCCGGAGCCACCTGTTCGACTGGCTGGAACCACCTGCCTGACAGGCCAATATTAACTGCTGGCTATGCCAGAACCACCTGGGGGACAGTCCGGGATCACCTGCCAGCCATGGCGGAACCACCTCTCACACGTACCAGAACCACCTGCCGGAGAAGCTGGAAACACGTCCTGGACAGACTGGAACCACGTGACGGCCATGCCTGAACCACCTGCCGAGCATGGCGGAACCACCTGCCGGACACGCCAAAATCACCTGCGGGCTACGCCAGAACCACTTGGACGACTCTCCGAAATGACCTGCCGGACATGTTGGAACCACCTCTCAGACGTGCCAGAAGCACGTGGCGGACAGTCCGGAATCACCTGTTGGGCATACGCAACCACCTCTGAGACGTACCAGAACCACGTGCCGTGCACGCCGGAACCACCTACCGGACAGACCGGAATCAACTTTTGGGCATGCCGGAACCACCAGTCAGATGTGCCAGAAACACGTGCCGGAGACGCCGGAAGCACCTGCCGAGCACGTCGCAACCACCTGCTCAACTCGCCTGAACCACCTGCCGGACACGCCAAAATCACCTGCCTGCTACACCAGCACCACTTCGGGTACAAGCCGGAATCACGTGAGGGGCATGCCGGCACAGCCTCTCAGACTGAACCTCGTGCCGGACACCACAGAACCACCTGCCGGACAGACCGGAACCACCTGCCGGACACGCCGGAACCACCGGCTCGACCCGCCGGAACGACCGCTGAACATGCAAAATCACCTGCCGGCTACGCCGGAAACACTTGGCGAACACTCCGGAATCACCTGCCGGGCATGCCGGAACCACCTCTCAGATAAGCCAGAACCACGTGCCAATGACCCCGGAAGCACCTGCCGAGCACGCCGGAACCACCTGCTCGACTCGCCAGAACCACCTGCCGGACACGCAAAAATCACCTGCCGGCTACGCCACAACCAGTTGGGGAACACTTCGGAATCACCTGCCGGGCTTGCTGGAACCACCTGCCGGTCATGCCAAAATCACCTGCCAACTACGCCAGTACCACTTGGTGGACACTGTGGAAACACCTTTCGGGCCGACCGGAACCTCATCTCACACGTGCCAGAACCATGTGCATGAGATGCTGGAACCACACCCCGAACAGACGGAAAACACCTGCCAGACCCGTCTGAACAACCTGCCGAGCACGCCAGAGCCACCTGCTCGACTCGCCGGAACCACCTACCTGACATGCCCAAATCACCAGCCGGGTATGCCAGAACCACTTGGCGGACACTCCGGAATCATCTGCCGGACATGCCGGAACCAGCTCTCAGACACACCAGAACCACGTGCCGGAGACGCCGGAAGCACCTGCCGAGCATGCTGGAGCCACCTGCTCGACTCGCCAGAAACACCTGCCGGACACGCCAAAATCACCTGCCGGGTACGCCAGAAACACCTGGCGGACACTCCGAAATCACCTGTCGCGCATGCCGGAACCACCTCTCAGACGTGCCGGAAGCACGTGCCGGACACGCCGGAATCACCTAGCGGACAGACCGGAACCACCTGCTGAGCATGCCGGAGCCACCTGTTCGACTGGCTGGAACCACCTGCCGGACAGGCCAATATTAACTGCTGGCTATGCCAGAACCACCTGGGGGACAGTCCGGGATCACCTGCCAGCCATGGCGGAACCACCTCTCACGCGTACCAGAACCACCTGCCGGAGAAGCTGGAAACACGTCCTGGACAGTCTGGAACCACCTGCCGGCCAAGCCTGAACCACCTGCCAAGCACAACGGAACAACCTGCCTGACACGCCAAAATCACCTGCGTGTTATGCCAGAACCACTTGGAGGACTCTCTGGGATGACCTGCCGGGCATGCCGGAACCACCTCTCAGACGTGCCAGAACCATGTGGCGGACAGTCCGGAATCACCTGTTGGGCATGCGCAACCACCTCTGAGACGTACCAGAACCACATGCCGTGCAGGCTGGAACCACCTACCGGACAGACCGGAATCACCTTTTGGGCATGCCGGAACCACCTGTCAGATGTGCCAGAAACACGTGCCGGAGACGCCGGAAGCACCTGCCAAGCACATTGGAACCACCTGCTCAACTCGCCTGAACCACCTGCCGGACATGCCAAAATCACCTGCCGACTATGCCAGAACCACTTGGCGAACACTCCGGAATCACTTGTCGGGCATGCAGGAACCACCTCTGAGAAATGCCAGAACCCCGTGCCAATGACCCCGGAAGCACCAGCCGAGCACGCCGGAACCACCTGCTCAACTCGCCTGAACCACCTGCCGGACACGCCAAAATCACCTGCCCGCTACACCAGCACCACTTCGGGGACAAGCCGGAATCACGTGAGGGGCATGCCGGCACAGCCTCTCAGACTGAACCTCGTGCCGGACACCACAGAACCACCTGCCGGACAGACCGGAACCACCTGCCGGACACGCCGGAACCACCGGCTCGACCCGCCGGAACGACCGCTGGACATGCAAAATCACCTGCCGGCTACGCCGGAAACACTTGGCGAACACTCCGGAATCACCTGCCGGGCATGCCGGAACCACCTCTCAGATAAGCCAGAACCACGTGCCAATGACCCCGGAAGCACCTGCCGAGCACGCCGGAACCACCTGCTCGACTCGCCAGAACCACCTGCCGGACACGCAAAAATCACCTGCCGGCTACGCCACAACCAGTTGGGGAACACTTCGGAATCACCTGCCGGGCTTGCTGGAACCACCTGCCGGTCATGCCAAAATCACCTGCCAACTACGCCAGTACCACTTGGCGGACACTGTGGAAACACCTGTCGGGCCGGCCGGAACCACATCTCACACGTGCCAGAACCATGTGCATGAGATGCTGGAACCACACCCCGAACAGACGGAAAACACCTGCCAGACCCGTCTGAACAACCTGCCGAGCACGCCGGAGCCACCTGCTCGACTCGCCGGAACCACCTACCTGACATGCCCAAATCACCAGCCGGGTATGCCAGAACCACTTGGCGGACACTCCGTAATCATCTGCCGGAAATGCCGGAACCAGCTCTCAGACACACCAGAACCATGTGCCGGAGACGCCGGAAGCACCTGCCGAGCATGCCGGAGCCACCTGCTCGACTCGCCAGAAACACCTGCCGGACATGCCAAAATCACCTGCCGGGTACGCCAGAACCACCTGGCGGACACTCCGAAATCACCTGCCGCGCATGCCGGAACCACCTCTCAGACGTGCCGGAAGCACGTGCCAGACACGCCGGAAACACCTACCGGACAGACCGGAACCACCTGCCGAGCACGCCGGAGCCACCTGTTCGACTGGCTGGAACCACCTGCCGGACAGGCCAATATTAACTGCTGGCTATGCCAGAACCATCTGGGGACAGTCCGGAATCACCTGCCAGCCATGGCGGAACCACCTCTCAGACGTACCAGAACCACCTGCCGGAGAAGCTGGAAACACGTCCTGGACAGACTGGAACCACGTGTCGGCCATGCCTGAACCACCTGCCGAGCATGGCGGAACCACCTGCCGGACACGCCAAAATCATCTGCGGGCTACGCCAGAACCACTTGGACGACTCTCCGAAATGACCTGCCGGGCATGGTGGAACCACCTCTCAGACGTGCCAGAAGCACGTGGCGGACAGTCCGGAATCACCTGTTGGGCATACGCAACCACCTCTGAGACGTACCAGAACCACGTGCCGTGCACGCCGGAACCACCTACCGGACAGACCGGAATCAACTTTTGGGCATGCCGGAACCACCTGTCAGATGTGCCAGAAACACGTGCCGGAGACGCCGGAAGCACCTGCCGAGCACGTCGCAACCACCTGCTCAACTCGCCTGAACCACCTGCCGGACATGCCAAAATCACCTGCCGACTAGGCCAGAACCACTTGGCGAACACTCCGGAATCACTTGCCGGGCATGCAGGAACCACCTCTCAGACATGCCAGAACCATGTGCCAATGACCCCGGAAGCACAAGCCGAGCACGCCGGAACCACCTGCTCAACTCGCCTGAACCACCTGCCGGACACGCCAAAATCACCTGCCCGCTACACCAGCACCACTTCGGGGACAAGCCGGAATCACGTGAGGGGCATGCCGGCACAGCCTCTCAGACTGAACCTCGTGCCGGACACCACAGAACCACCTGCCGGACAGACCGGAACCACCTGCCGGACACGCCGGAACCACCGGCTCGACCCGCCGAAACGACCGCTGGACATGCAAAATCACCTGCCGGCTACGCCGGAAACACTTGGCGAACACTCCGGAATCACCTGCCGGGCATGCCGGAACCACCTCTCAGATAAGCCAGAACCACGTGCCAATGACCCCGGAAGCACCTGCCGAGCACGCCGGAACCACCTGCTCGACTCGCCAGAACCACCTGCCGGACACGCAAAAATCACCTGCCGGCTACGCCACAACCAGTTGGGGAACACTTCGGAATCACCTGCCGGGCTTGCTGGAACCACCTGCCGGTCATGCCAAAATCACCTGCCAACTACGCCAGTACCACTTGGCGGACACTGTGGAAACACCTGTCGGGCCGGCCGGAACCACATCTCACACGTGCCAGAACCATGTGCATGAGATGCTGGAACCACACCCCGAACAGACGGAAAACACCTGCCAGACCCGTCTGAACAACCTGCCGAGCACGCCGGAGCCACCTGCTCGACTCGCCGGAACCACCTACCTGACATGCCCAAATCACCAGCCGGGTATGCCAGAACCACTTGGCGGACACTCCGTAATCATCTGCCGGACATGCCGGAACCAGCTCTCAGACACACCAGAACCACGTGCCGGAGACGCCGGAAGCACCTGCCGAGCATGCCGGAGCCACCTGCTCGACTCGCCAGAAACACCTGCCGGACACGCCAAAATCACCTGCCGGGTACGCCAGAACCACCTGGCGGACACTCCGAAATCACCTGCCGCGCATGCCGGAACCACCTCTCAGACGTGCCGGAAGCACGTGCCAGACACGCCGGAAACACCTACCGGACAGACCGGAACCACCTGCCGAGCACGCCGGAGCCACCTGTTCGACTGGCTGGAACCACCTGCCGGACAGGCCAATATTAACTGCTGGCTATGCCAGAACCATCTGGGGACAGTCCGGAATCACCTGCCAGCCATGGCGGAACCACCTCTCAGACGTACCAGAACCACCTGCCGGAGAAGCTGGAAACACGTCCTGGACAGACTGGAACCACGTGTCGGCCATGCCTGAACCACCTGCCGAGCATGGCGGAACCACCTGCCGGACACGCCAAAATCATCTGCGGGCTACGCCAGAACCACTTGGACGACTCTCCGAAATGACCTGCCGGGCATGGTGGAACCACCTCTCAGACGTGCCAGAAGCACGTGGCGGACAGTCCGGAATCACCTGTTGGGCATACGCAACCACCTCTGAGACGTACCAGAACCACGTGCCGTGCACGCCGGAACCACCTACCGGACAGACCGGAATCAACTTTTGGGCATGCCGGAACCACCTGTCAGATGTGCCAGAAACACGTGCCGGAGACGCCGGAAGCACCTGCCGAGCACGTCGCAACCACCTGCTCAACTCGCCTGAACCACCTGCCGGACATGCCAAAATCACCTGCCGACTAGGCCAGAACCACTTGGCGAACACTCCGGAATCACTTGCCGGGCATGCAGGAACCACCTCTCAGACATGCCAGAACCATGTGCCAATGACCCCGGAAGCACAAGCCGAGCACGCCGGAACCACCTGCTCAACTCGCCTGAACCACCTGCCGGACACGCCAAAATCACCTGCCCGCTACACCAGCACCACTTCGGGGACAAGCCGGAATCACGTGAGGGGCATGCCGGCACAGCCTCTCAGACTGAACCTCGTGCCGGACACCACAGAACCACCTGCCGGACAGACCGGAACCACCTGCCGGACACGCCGGAACCACCGGCTCGACCCGCCGGAACGACCGCTGGACATGCAAAATCACCTGCCGGCTACGCCGGAAACACTTGGCGAACACTCCGGAATCACCTGCCGGGCATGCCGGAACCACCTCTCAGATATGCCAGAACCACGTGCCAATGACCCCGGAAGCACCTGCCGAGCACGCCGGAACCACCTGCTCGACTCGCCAGAACCACCTGCCGGACACGCAAAAATCACCTGACGGCTACGCCACAACCAGTTGGGGAAGACTTCGGAATCACCTGCCGGGCTTGCAGGAACCACCTGCCGGTCATGCCAAAATCACCTGCCAACTACGCCAGTACCACTTGGCGGACACTGTGGAAACACCTGTCGGGCCGGCCGGAACCACATCTCAGACGTGCCAGAACCATGTGCATGAGATGCTGGAACCACACCCCGAACAGACGGAAAACACCTGCCAGACCCGTCTGAACAACCTGCCGAGCACGCCGGAGCCACCTGCTCGACTCGCCGGAACCACCTACCTGACATGCCCAAATCACCAGCCGGGTATGCCAGAACCACTTGGCGGACACTCCGGAATCATCTGCCGGACATGCCGGAACCAGCTCTCAGACACACCAGAACCACGTGCAGGAGACGCCGGAAGCACGTGCCGAGCATGCCGGAGCCACCTGCTCGACTCGCCAGAAACACCTGCCGGACACGCCAAAATCACCTGCCGGGTACGCCAGAACCACCTGGCGGACACTCCGAAATCACCTGTCGCGCATGCCGGAACCACCTCTCAGACGTGCCGGAAGCACGTGCCGGACACGCCGGAATCACCTAGCGGACAGACCGGAACCACCTGCCGAGCACGCCGGAGCCACCTGTTCGACTGGCTGGAACCACCTGCCTGACAGGCCAATATTAACTGCTGGCTATGCCAGAACCACCTGGGGGAGAGTCCGGGATCACCTGCCAGCCATGGCGGAACCACCTCTCACACGTACCAGAACCACCTGCCGGAGAAGCTGGAAACACGTCCTGGACAGACTGGAACCACGTGACGGCCATGCCTGAACCACCTGCCGAGCACGGCGGAACCACCTGCCGGACACGCCAAAATCACCTGCGGGCTACGCCAGAACCACTTGGACGACTCTCCGAAATGACCTGCCGGACATGTTGGAACCACCTCTCAGACGTGCCAGAAGCACGTGGCGGACAGTCCGGAATCACCTGTTGGGCATACGCAACCACCTCTGAGACGTACCAGAACCACGTGCCGTGCACGCCGGAACCACCTACCGGACAGACCGGAATCAACTTTTGGGCATGCCGGAACCACCAGTCAGATGTGCCAGAAACACGTGCCGGAGACGCCGGAAGCACCTGCCGAGCACGTCGCAACCACCTGCTCAACTCGCCTGAACCACCTGCCGGACACGCCAAAATCACCTGCCCGCTACACCAGCACCACTTCGGGGACAAGCCGGAATCACGTGAGGGGCATGCCGGCACAGCCTCTCAGACTGAACCTCGTGCCGGACACCACAGAACCACCTGCCGGACAGACCGGAACCACCTGCCGGACACGCCGGAACCACCGGCTCGACCCGCCGGAACGACCTCTGGACATGCAAAATCACCTGCCGGCTACGCCGCAAACACTTGGCGAACACTCCGGAATCATCTGCCGGACATGCCGGAACCAGCTCTCAGACACACCATAACCACGTGCCGGACACGCCGGAATCACCTAGCGCACCACCGGAACCACCTGCCGAGCACGCCGGAGCCACCTGTTCGACTGGCTGGAACCACCTGCCGGACAGGCCAATATGAACTGCTGGCTATGCCAGAACCACCTGGGGGACGGTCCGGAATCACCTGCCAGCCATGGCGGAACCACCTCTCAGACGTACCAGAACCACCTGCCGGAGAAGCTGGAAACACGTCCTGGACAGTCTGGAACCACCTGCCGGCCAAGCCTGAACCACCTGCCAAGCACAACGGAACAACCTGCCAGACACGCCTAAATCACCTGCGTGTTATCCCAGAACCACTTGGAGGACTCTCTGGGATGACCTGCCGGGCATGCCGGAACCACCTCTCAGACGTGCCAGAACCATGTGGCGGACAGTCCGGAATCACCTGTTGGGCATGCGCAACCACCTCTGTGACGTACCAGAACCACATGCCGTGCAGGCTGGAACCACCTACCGGACAGACCGGAATCACCTTTCGGGCATGCCGGAACCACCTGTCAGATGTGCCAGAAACACGTGCCGGAGACGCCGGAAGCACCTGCCAAGCACGTTGGAACCACCTGCTCAACTCGCCTGAACCACCTGCCGGACATGCCAAAATCACCTGCCGACTATGAGAGAACCACTTGGCGAACACTCCGGAATCACTTGCCGGGCATGCAGGAACCACCTCTCAGACATGCCAGAACCCCGTGCCAATGACCCCGGAAGCACCAGCCGAGCACGCCGGAACCACCTGCTCAACTCGCCTGAACCACCTGCCGGACACGCCAAAATCACCTGCCCGCTACACCAGCACCACTTCGGGGACAAGCCGGAATCACGTGAGGGGCATGCCGGCACAGCCTCTCAGACTGAACCTCGTGCCGGACACCACAGAACCACCTGCCGGACAGACCGGAACCACCTGCCGGACACGCCGGAACCACCGGCTCGACCCGCCGGAACGACCGCTGGACATGCAAAATCACCTGCCGGCTACGCCGGAAACACTTCTCGAACACTCCGGAATCACCTGCCGGGCATGCCGGAACCACCTCTCAGATAAGCCAGAACCACGTGCCAATGACCCCGGAAGCACCTGCCGAGCACGCCGGAACCACCTGCTCGACTCGCCAGAACCACCTGCCGGACACGCAAAAATCACCTGCCGGCTACGCCACAACCAGTTGGGGAACACTTCGGAATCACCTGCCGGGCTTGCTGGAACCACCTGCCGGTCATGCCAAAATCACCTGCCAACTACGCCAGTACCACTTGGCGGACACTGTGGAAACACCTGTCGGGCCGGCCGGAACCACATCTCACACGTGCCAGAACCATGTGCATGAGATGCTGGAACCACACCCCGAACAGACGGAAAACACCTGCCAGACCCGTCTGAACAACCTGCCGAGCACGCCGGAGACACCTGCTCGACTCGCCGGAACCACCTACCTGACATGCCCAAATCACCAGCCGGGTATGCCAGAACCACTTGGCGGACACTCCGGAATCATCTGCCGGACATGCCGGAACCAGCTCTCAGACACACCAGAACCACGTGCCGGAGACGCCGGAAGCACCTGCCGAGCATGCCAGAGCCACCTGCTCGACTCGCCAGAAACACCTGCCGGACACGCCAAAATCACCTGCCGGGTATGCCAGAACCACCTGGCGGACACTCCGAAATCACCTGTCGCGCATGCCGGAACCACCTCTCAGACGTACCGGAAGCACGTGCCGGACACGCCGGAATCACCTAGCGGACAGACCGGAACCACCTGCCGAGCACGCCGGAGCCACCTGTTCGACTGGCTGGAACCACCTGCCGGACAGGCCAATATTAACTGCTGGCTATGCCAGAACCACCTGGGGGAGAGTCCGGGATCACCTGCCAGCCATGGCGGAACCACCTCTCACACGTACCAGAACCACCTGCCGGAGAAGCTGGAAACACGTCCTGGACAGTCTGGAACCACCTGCCGGCCAAGCCTGAACCACCTGCCAAGCACAACGGAACAACCTGCCAGACACGCCAAAATCACCTGCGTGTTATGCCAGAACCACTTGGAGGACTCTCTGGGATGACCTGCCGGGCATGCCGGAACCACCTCTCACACGTGCCAGAACCATGTGGCGGACAGTCCGGAATCACCTGTTGGGCATGCGCAACCACCTCTGAGACGTACCAGAACCACATGCCGTGCAGGCTGGAACCACCTACCGGACAGACCGGAATCACCTTTCGGGCATGCCGGAACCACCTGTCAGATGTGCCAGAAACACGTGCCGGAGACGCCGGAAGCACCTGCCAAGCACATTGGAACCACCTGCTCAACTCGCCTGAACCACCTGCCGGACATGCCAAAATCACCTGCCGACTAGGCCAGAACCACTTGGCGAACACTCCGGAATCACTTGCCGGGCATGCAGGAACCACCTCTCAGACATGCCAGAACCCCGTGCCAATGACCCCGGAAGCACCAGCCGAGCACGCCGGAACCACCTGCTCAACTCGCCTGAACCACCTGCCGGACACGCCAAAATCACCTGCCCGCTACACCAGCACCACTTCGGGGACAAGCCGGAATCACGTGAGGGGCATGCCGGCACAGCCTCTCAGACTGAACCTCGTGCCGGACACCACAGAACCACCTGCCGGACAGACCGGAACCACCTGCCGGACACGCCGGAACCACCGGCTCGACCCGCCGGAACGACCGCTGGACATGCAAAATCACCTGCCGGCTACGCCGCAAACACTTGGCGAACACTCCGGAATCACCTGCCGGGCATGCCGGAACCACCTCTCAGATATGCCAGAACCACGTGCCAATGACCCCGGAAGCACCTGCCGAGCACGCCGGAACCACCTGCTCGACTCGCCAGAACCACCTGCCGGACACGCAAAAATCGCCTGCCGGCTACGCCACAACCAGTTGGGGAACACTTCGGAATCACCTGCCGGGCTTGCTGGAACCACCTGCCGGTCATGCCAAAATCACCTGCCAACTACGCCAGTACCACTTGGCGGACACTGTGGAAACACCTGTTGGGCCGGCCGGAACCACATCTCAGAAGTGCCAGAACCATGTGCATGAGATGCTGGAACCACACCCCGAACAGACGGAAAACACCTGCCAGACCCGTCTGACCAACCTGCCGAGCACGCCGGAGCCACCTGCTCGACTCGCCGGAACCACCTACCTGACATGCCCAAATCACCAGCCGGGTATGCCAGAACCACTTGGCGGACACTCCGGAATCATCTGCCGGACATGCCCGAACCAGCTCTCAGACACACCAGAACCACGTGCCGGAGACGCCGGAAGCACCTGCCGAGCATGCCGGAGCCACCTGCTCGACTCGCCAGAAACACCTGCCGGGAACGCCAAAATCACCTGCCGGGTATGCCAGAAACACCTGGCGGACACTACGGAATCACCTGCCGCGCATGCCGGAACCACCTCTCAGACACGCCGGGTGCACGTACCAGACACGCCGGAAACACCTACCGGACAGACCGGAACCACCTGCCAAGAACGCCGGAGCCACCTGTTCGACTCTCTGGAACCACCTGCCGGACAGTCCAATATCAACTGCTGGCTATGCCAGAACCACCTGGGGGACAGTCCGGGATCACCTGCCAGCCATGGCGGAACCACCTCTCAGACGTACCAGAACCACCTGCTGTAGAAGCTGGAAACACGTCCTGGACAGACTGGAACCACGTGACGGCCATGCCTGAACCACCTGCCGAGCACGGCGGAACCACCTGCCGGACACGCCAAAATCACCTGCGGGCTACGCCAGAACCACTTGGACGACTCTCCGAAATGACCTGCCGGGCATGTTGGAACCACCTCTCAGACGTGCCAGAAGCACGTGGCGGACAGTCTGGAATCACCTGTTGGGCATACGCAACCACCTCTGAGACGCACCAGAACCACGTGCCGTGCACGCCGGAACCACCTACCTGACAGACCGGAATCAACTTTTGGCATGCCGGAACCACCAGTCAGATGTGCCAGAAACACGTGCCGGAGACGCCGGAAGCACCTGCCGAGCACGTCGCAACCACCTGCTCAACTCGCCTGAACCACCTGCCGCACACGCCAAAATCACCTGCCCGCTACACCAGCACCACTTCGGGGACAAGCCGGAATCACGTGAGGGGCATGCCGGCACAGCCTCTCAGACTGAACCTCGTGCCGGACACCACAGAACCACCTGCCGGACAGACCGGAAACACCTGCCGGACACGCCGGAACCACCGACTCGACCCGCTGGAACGACCGCTGGACATGCAAACTCACCTGCCGGCTACGCCGGAAACACTTGGCGAACACTCCGGAATCACCTGCCGGGCATGCCGGAACCACCTCTCAGATAAGCCAGAACCACGTGCCAATGACCCCGGAAGCACCTGCCGAGCACGCCGGAACCACCTGCTCGACTCGCCAGAACCACCTGCCGGACACGCAAAAATCACCTGCCGGCTACGCCACAACCAGTTGGGGAACACTTCGGAATCACCTGCCGGGCTTGCTGGAACCACCTGCCGGTCATGCCAAAATCACCTGCCAACTACGCCAGTACCACTTGGCGGACACTGTGGAAACACCTGTCGGGCCGGCCGGAACCACATCTCACACGTGCCAGAACCATGTGCATGAGATGCTGGAACCACACCCCGAACAGACGGAAAACACCTGCCAGACCCGTCTGAACAACCTGCCGAGCACGCCGGAGACACCTGCTCGACTCGCCGGAACCACCTACCTGACATGCCCAAATCACCAGCCGGGTATGCCAGAACCACTTGGCGGACACTCCGGAATCATCTGCCGGACATGCCGGAACCAGCTCTCAGACACACCAGAACCACGTGCCGGAGACGCCGGAAGCACCTGCCGAGCATGCCAGAGCCACCTGCTCGACTCGCCAGAAACACCTGCCGGACACGCCAAAATCACCTGCCGGGTACGCCAGAACCACCTGGCGGACACTCCGAAATCACCTGTCGCGCATGCCGGAACCACCTCTCAGACGTGCCGGAAGCACATGCCGGACACGCCGGAATCACCTAGCGGACAGACCGGAACCACCTGCCGAGCACGCCGGAGCCACCTGTTCGACTGGCTGGAACCACCTGCCGGACAGGCCAATATTAACTGCTGGCTATGACAGAACCACCTGGGGGACAGTCCGGGATCACCTGCCAGCCATGGCGGAACCACCTCTCAGACGTACCAGAACCACCTGCCGGAGAGGCTGGAAACACGTCCTGGACAGACTGGAACCACGTGACGGCCATGCCTGAACCACCTGCCGAGCATGGCGGAACCACCTGCCGGACACGCCAAAATCACCTGCGGGCTACGCCAGAACCACTTGGACGACTCTCCGAAATGACCTGCCGGGCATGTAGGAACCACCTCTCAGACGTGCCAGAAGCACGTGGCAGACAGTCCGGAATCACCTGTTGGGCATACGCAACCACCTCTGGGACGTACCAGAACCACGTGTCGTGCACGCCGGAACCACCTACCAGACAGACCGGAATCCACTTTTGGGGATGCCGGAACCACCAGTCAGATGTGCCAGAAACACGTGCTGGAGACGCCGGAAGCACCTGCCGAGCACGTCGCAACCACCCGCTCAACTCGCCTGAACCACCTGCCGGACACGCCAAAATCACCTGCCCGCTAGACCAGCACCACTTCGGGGACAAGCAGGAATCACGTGAGGGGCATGCCGGCACAGCCTCTCAGACTGAACCTCGTGCCGGACACCACAGAACCACCTGCCGGACAGACCGGAACCACCTGCCAAGAACGCCGGAGCCAACTGTTCGACTGGCTGGAACCACCTGCCGGACAGGCCAATATTAACTGCTGGCTATGACAGAACCACCTGGGGGACAGTCCGGGATCACCTGCCAGCCATGGCGGAACCACCTCTCAGACGTACCAGAACCACCTGCCGGAGAAGCTGGAAACACGTCCTGGACAGACTGGAACCACGTGACGGCCATGCCTGAACCACCTGCCGAGCATGGCGGAACCACCTGCCGGACACGCCAAAATCACCTGCGGGCTACGCCAGAACCACTTGGACGACTCTCCGAAATGACCTGCCGGGCATGTAGGAACCACCTCTCAGACGTGCCAGAAGCACGTGGCGGACAGTCCGGAATCACCTGTTGGGCATACGCAACCACCTCTGGGACGTACCAGAACCACGTGTCGTGCACGCCG